>NC_057765.1:15525335-15638455 GCF_010389155.1 Erigeron canadensis
TTCTCAAAATGGTTTTCAAAGAGTGGAATAGATAATACCTTGTTCATCTTGAAAGAAAAAGGTAATATCTTGTTGGTACAAATTTATGTTGATGATAGTATATTCGGGTCAACTGATGATGGAATGTGTAAAAGGTTTTCGAAAATTATGTCTCAAGAATATGAGATGAGTTTAATGGGTGAATTAACATTTTTCTTGGGTTTACAAATCAAACAAACCATGGATGGTATTTTATAACAAAGAAAAATATGTCAGAGATTTGTTAAGAAAATACAAATATGATTCTGTCCCATCAAAACCACACCTATTTCAGCTCCATTAAATTTGGACTCTGACCCAAATGGCAAACCAGTGGACCAAAAAGAATATCATGGAATGGTTGGTTCACTGATGTATTTAACTGCCAGTCGACCAGATATAATGTTTGCAACATGTTTATGTGCCAGATTTCAAGAAATCCAAAAGAATCACACTTGCATGCTGTTAACGCATTTTCAGGTACCTGAAAGGGTGCCCTAGCCTTGCTCTTTGATATCCCAAAGGCTCAGGGTTAGATCTAATGGGTTATTCAGATTCAGATCATGCAGGTTGTAAGATTGATAGAAAATCCACAACTGGTGGATGTCACTTCCTAGGGGGAAAACCGGTGAGTTGGACCAGTAAGAAGCAGACTTCGGTCTCAATGTCTACTGCTGAGGCAGAATACATTTCTACGGCCAGTTGCTGTGCCCAGATTCTCTGGATCAAAAACCAGTTGCTTGATTATGGTATGAAATTCACAAGAACCCCAATCTTTTGTGACAACACCAGTGCAATTGCTATATCTCACAACCTAGTGATGCACTCAAAGACAAAGCATATTGATATCAGGTATCACTTCATTCGTGATCATGTTATGAAAGGAGACATTGAAATACATTTCATCCCCACTGATAAACAGTTAGCTGATGTTTTTACAAAAGCTCTTGATGAGAAAACTTTTAAACATCTCATCAGTGAACTGGGTATGTTAAATCCTCATTAAACTGGAGAGGCCCTTCAGTTGAGGATGGTCCAGGTGATCCTTGATTGGTTGGAGATTGAACCCCTTGATGTACTCAAAGACTAGTCATTGATCAAATGGATCACTTTTTAAGGGGGAAAAAGACTGAAAATATTTTTTAAAATAAAAAAATGATTGTTTTTATTGAAAAATGCAACTGAAAGTCATCAGTTGAAACTGGCATCTGAAAAATCTCTCCAGTTTGCTAGTTTGGTCTTGTCTCAAAATGGTAGTCAGCCAGATTTCATAACGTTATGTTTTACTTGGTGGATACTTGTGACACGTGATGTTACTCGAGTGCTAACCTCGCACTCACAACGTCACCTGACATGTCTTACGTGTCAAGACTTTTTGGTGAAATGTACTGCACTTTTATGGGTATTGATGAAGTTAGTGGGTGAGTGGGAATACCAGCCGTCGTAGCATTAAATGCTTGATGGGAGGTATTAATATTTTTGAACTCTCAAAATTTCGGAAAATCACTTTTTACAAATTATTTCAAACTTTTGGGGACTAAAATATCTTTCGTATATATATTGGCAATATTTTACTGCCTATACATACCCCCACAAAATATCCGTCTCATTTACTTCACTCAAAATTCCTTCCATTTACTCTTCCAATCATTCACAATTCGAGATCCCTTTCTCTCTTTCTTCTTTAAGTCCAAACCCTAAATCAAATTTCACAAATGGCTCCTAAATCTTCTTCTTCATCTCGTTCTCGTGATGTGAATCTACTCACTGCTGAGTACAATCCATCACAAAATGTTATTCGTGCCACTGGTGCTCCCATTAGTTCAAAACTAATAAAATTAAATCCAAATAATCCAATGGCATCTCTTCAAGGGCATCAGGCCGCTGACTCTCTTATAGGGAGAATCCAATCCTTTCTTCGGATTTCTCCCCTCAGCGATGCCTTCTCTTTGAACCCAAACAAGTTGTTTCACGACTACTTGTGCGAGTTCTGATACACTGCTTCTCTTTCTGAGGACTGCTCATCCATCTCCTTTTCTTTAAAGGATGGGTCAGTCCCATGTACCATCACCGCTGAAACGTTGAGGGAAGCCCTTAACCTCAACTACTGGAGACAAAATGAATATCCAGTGGTGATCTCCTCCAATATAATATTCCGCCAGGTCTTCCTTGACATGGGAAATAAGGAGATGGTGGAGGGGATGTTTTGAAGACCAAGGGGTCCATTACAATGAAAGGGCTTTCACCATCTTGGAAGTTCTTTATGGTCCACTTGGTGGAAAGTTTGGGAGGGAGTTCTGGTGGATTGGACCAGATAAACTCCTAGGCAGAGATGGCTTACTGCCTCTGGAATGAACTGAGGGTGGATTTTGCTGGTATCTTGTTCAGGAGTCTGGTGTTTAAGCTGAAGGGCAACAGGGGTCCTTGTATCCCTTTTCAAGATTATTGTCCCTTTGTTTCATTCAAGTTCTGGACAGAGAAGAGTACACATAACACAATCCTTGTTCTCTGTGCCAGAACTGTTTAGGAATCTGGACAACTTGGTGTCCACTTCTGATGAAGTCCAGATTTCCCCGAGAATGATCTTTGCATTCTCTAGAACTGATGCACCACCATCTGGTGAGTCAGAAAGGCAACTGGGCGGGCCTCAAAATAATGAGGGACCCACCGGTTCGTCTGCTGGTGCGGTAACTGTGGCAGAAGCGGGAGTCCAAGCGATTCCCAAAGCAAGGAGATCTTCCAAAAGCAGAAGGAGATCCAGATCTGGACTTGCTGCACCTGACCAGTCATAATCTGTGACTATGGTCTCTGAAGCCGCTGCCGGTGATACTGCAACTGGGGATAGAGCAGTTGTAGTTGAGGCACCAGTCACCTCTGTCCAGGGAGAAGATGCTTCGGCAATAGATCCCAGAACTGATGATACCATTGAGGCAACTCAAATTGGTCATCAGGAGTCTGAACAACTTGTTCAGCCACCCCCAACAATTATGGATCTTGGCATAAATGAGGGTGAGTTTCAGCTTGAGTCTTCGGACTCTTCTGAGACGGAATCTGACCAGGAGATGGCTGATGCAACTGTACTTGATCAGCTCCCTTCTCTCCTTGGTCAAGCCCAAGAACCACATGTTTCAGTTTCCCCAACAAATGTACAAAGCTTAGATATACCTCCTATATTCGCCTCCCGCCAACTACTTTCTTCTATGGGTGTGCCTAGAAATAGACACATCCTAACACCACCGTCGCCGTCGTTCACACCTGAGCATTCTCAACATGAACGACAATTTGAATCTCTTCCCTTCATTTCTACAACCCCTCCTCTTCTATCTACTGATGCTACTGCAACTGGAGAACCAAATATTGTCATACCTCGTCCAATTGCACCTATAGGTTTTTTGGTTGATCCAGTGACACCTTCCCCTCAGTCACTAGAAAGCCAATTTGTGTCTTTTCAAGCCGATTTCTCGAACCTTCTCGCGAGGGTGGAAGAGATTCAAAAGACACTGGACAGAAACACCAAGTCCCTCTCCAGGTACCACAAGGACCATTTGCAAAATATTAAAGTGGTTGACCTGGGGATCAACAAGTTCTCTACCAATGAGGACTTGGTGTTTGGCAAGCTCAACGAGTTAGTGGAATCCTCCAACCACTGGCAACATCTTTAAGGGAGGCATTCACACTGACTGAATCGGGAGTCACATCTTCAATATCCAACCTGTTGAATAGTACTGTCAGATCATCAGAGGTTGATATTAAGAATCTGGAAAGGCAGGTGCAAGATTTATGTAACAAACCCGGCCTAGATGTGACAGAGCTTGGGAGTCAGTTGGCCTCTTCAGTGGGTCTCAAGATTGAAGAAACTTTGGCTGCCAGTGAGAGAAGTTTAATTGAAAAGGTGATGTCTGAGATCACCAAGATTGCAGCACCCCAGGTCGATCTCACTCCAATTACATCTGAGATTGATCGGTTGAGGTGCAGTCTGGATACACTGGCCAGCAAAGTGTCCGAACATTCAAATGCTATATCTGATCTGACCACTGAAGTTGGCAAAGGAAGGGAGGTTGTTTCTGAAGGTGTTAAGGAAGTCCCTGCAACTGGGCTCTCTCCATATGATCTCTCAATACTCAAACAGATTTTAAAGAGTCAAGAGCTGACAAGTGGAAATGTTATGACTCAGTCTCAGAGATCAATCATCTGTGGAGGACAGTTCGCATGATTTGCGGAGTCTTCAAAGAGTGCAAGACAATGCAATCATGGCAGCCTCTAGATCGCTTGCCCTCTAGTCATGCAGATTTTGAAGCCATCATGCAAGGACTAGATGCTGCCAAGGGGGAAAGGTCTGTACATGCCCCTCGCACTCTTGTGGAGACTTCAGGAAAAGGGAAGGAGTTAGTGGTGGCTACCAGTACTGAGGCTGGTGAGCAGGAGATTGAGGTGTTTGATGATGTGGTGAAGGGGAGTGTTGATAAGGGAAAAGCCATTGCTGATGAATCTATGGAACCGGCCACCGATGCACCAATGTTGGAAACTGGCAATGTTGATTTGTTGCCTCCAGTTACTGAAAGCGAGAGTCAGAAGTTAGCAAGAGTGGGATACCTGGTCAAGGAAAGGAAGAAACAGATGAAGGTAAATCAATTCGAATCAAGAAGAAATCTTCCAACCCCTCTTGTTGATATCACTGATGCTCAACTCCTTGGCTTGACACTTGTTGAATACAAGAAGATCAAAGAAGATCCAAGAATAGTCAATTCACTGAAGGAGATGCTTGAAGTTGAACTGGACAAACACTACCAGGATGATGAGGCTGAACTGGATGCAAAGTGTTTGAATGTGTCGGTGGAGAAGGCCAGAGAGATTAGGTCTGAAGGGATTCTCAAGAGGACTGAGCAGGTAAAGAAGGCGGTCACCAAAGTGTTGAATCCACCCAAGTCCAAAGGAAGAAAACAAAAGGCTTTGCCAAGGGATGCAAATCTGAGGACTTGGGTAGAACCATCTGAACCCACAACTGATGATATTCGAGCTGCTACACAAAAGCTGAGCACGAGCAAAATTAAACTGACAAATGAATCTGAAGCTCGCACATATTTGTCAGATGTACAGCGTCGAAGGCACAATAGAGGCAAGATTACTGATGTTAAGGTTTCGATCAAGCCTGGTGCTAAGCATTTTGTTGTTGAGGTACAATATTTTTGTGGACCTAAATGAACAACTGAGAACCCGGATGTCCATCAGTATGGTCATTCTGAACATGTAGAGATGTTGAGGTTGTTGGAAGGTAGGCAGAGGAAGAACAAGGTTGAAAAGGGCTGGGAATATGTATTGCAAAATCTTATCAAGTTCAAGGAAAACATTGAAGAAAGATTAGGCCTTGATCTTGAGGACACACAGCCAATTTCATCAGTTACAAAAAGAAGGAAAACTGGCGAAGGGCCATCTGTTTAAGTTTTCCTTCTAACTATCTGCTTGTAATTTTGTTTACTTTCTTGTAACTTATTTGTAAATGTTGTGTATATACAAGTTGCCAGATTGTAACTCACAAGTAAGATATCTGATAAGATCTACAAACATTTAAAACTAAATCCAAGACATTTGATGATCTATAAAAATGTCTTGGAAACTTAATGGGTTTTATCAAACTCAGGTATTTCAAACTTAAACTTGTATAGAAACAAGTTTGAAAATACCTGACAATATTTCAGGACAATTAGGGGGAATTTGTTAGGTCTAGTTTAAGCTAAACTGGAGCTCTCCAGCGACATCTGGAGAGCATGCAGAATTGTTCGAAATATTAGAAGTCCAGTTGCATTGTACAGGTTTAGCAACTGATGACTTCCTCCAGTTGAGATCAAAAGAGTAGAATCTGAAGACCTTCCAGTTGAAGTCAAAGACAACAAATGGAAGACAGAGATTGGCAATGGCAGCGAAGCCCAGTTGACAATCTACCAGATCAATCAACTGGAGAATCCTCCGGTGTAAATGCTCTTACAAAGCTTTACACTGATTACGAGGAGGACCTTTTTACTCTACATCCTTTTAACCGGGCAATGATTGTCTTTGGATAAAGGTGCAAGGATGTAGAGAGGTTGAATAAAGTAACCTTTTGTCTTACTTTATTTAGCACTCATAAAGGATTATTTAAACAATACTTTTGTGTGCTGTCAACCATATTTGTACGTCGAAGTTGAGATTCCCATGCTCAATCTTCGACTATAAATAGAGGTCCTTGCACAAGCATTTTCACTAACTTTGAAAACACATATATTCTGCAATATTGGTGAACTTGTGCAATATTCTCTCAATCGCAAAAAGGAACATTTCACAACTCTAAGTGTTTCGATTGTTTAGGAGAATTTCCAAGTTTAGATCAATTGTAATTCATGGTTGTTAGGATACTTACATTCATGTATTATCTTGGTTCCGCAACATCCTTGTATTTTATTTAAACAATCAATAAATAAAATACACTTGAAAATTACATATTGTCTCACCAGTTTATATACTTGTCATTTATATTATTGCATTGTATTAATTCTGTCACCTTAATACATTAACTCCAGTTAACCTGGTACATGATCAATCTAAACTGGTCATATCCAGATTAATTGATTGTGTTGCAAAGTTCACTCACCATCGACATAGAGGTGTCTTCAGCACCCATCTAGTAATAGTTGGGACTTACAAGATCAATAGTGAACTCGACTTGTCTAACAGGTGGGATGCCTGGTAAGTCGTCAGGAAAGACATCAGGAAAGTCCCGAACAATGGGATGTCTTGCACTTTCTTTCTTTAGCACTTTTATCAATAACGTGAGCTAAGTACACTAAATGATCTTTCTTGTCCAAGTATTTGCGAAATTTCATAGCTGTGATGATCTTGAGTTCGTTCGTAGATTTGTCGCCTTGTACAATTAGGATCTCGCCGTTTGGAAGCGGTATATGAACTGATTTCTCATGGCAGCAAATAGTCGCGTGGTGTTTGGATAGCCAATCCATTCCCACGATAATGTTGAAGCTACTAATCTCGACCGGGATTAGATCGATAGCAAAGTCTTTGTCTACTAAAGTTATAGGACAATCTAAAGCAATCTCGTTGGTACCGTACTGCTGGCCATTAGCATACTCTACTACATATTTATCTTCTAGTTTACTAGTTATCATTTTAGTTCTAGTTTTAAATTCTAGCGCAACGAAGCTACGCTCGGCACCGGAGTCAAATAGCATAGAAGCATAATGATCGTTCAGGAGAAATGTACCTGTCACAACCCGAGGGTTCTGACGAGCTTCCTCAGCTTTCACAGCAAAAACACGAGCGTTCGCCTGGCCCTGTTGGTTTTGCTGCTGCTGGTTGTTCTGTTGATTCTGGTTTCTTGGCCCGCGTGGATAAGCAACACGCTGAACTTGAGCGTTCGTGTTCTGGTTCTTCTGAACTGGGGCAGCAGGTGGTAATGGGAGTCGAGTGTTCCTTGCTGGAGGGTTTCTGTTGGCTGGTGGTGGGTTGTTTCTGGGTGGAATTGTTGTAGTAGCACTACAGTACTTGGCCATGTGGCCCACGCCTTGGCACTTGAAACGGACAGGACAATCACCAGTGTGGTGAAGATTACAGCGGGTGCACTTCGGGTAAGCACCAGAATATCTTGTTGGTTCAGTTGCTGCGATCACTGCATAATTCCTCAATCTCTTCCCCTTCTTACTTGGGGGCTCAGTTCTCCTTTCCACCACTTTTTCTGCCTTTCTCTTCCCTTTCTCAACGTTCTAAAACAAACCTCCTGATTTGATGATATCCTTAGTCAATGTCTTGGCTAGTACAGTGGCTCTTGACATTGTCTTAGGACCCTTACTGGTGAGAGCACGGCGAATCTCTGGGATCAAACCCCAAATAAAACGATCGATTTTTTTTTCTTTAGTGGAAGCCAAATGTGGCACAAGTCTAGCAAGCTCATTAAACCTCAGAATGTACTTCTCAATTTCCACTCCCTTCATCTTCAAGTCCCAAAATTCTTGTTCCAACTCTTGCAGTGCATCTTTGGTACAAAACTCAGCTCTCATCATCTTTTGAAGTTCCTCCCAGGTGTGAGCATAAGCAGACTTTCTGCCAACAGTAGTGACGATGCCAGTCCACCATGACCTAGCAGCACCGTCAAATTGGCTAGTCGCGTGCTCCACCATCTTGTCCTCAGCAGTTTCTGTGTGGTACAGGGCTTCCTCCATGTTCTCAAACCACATCAATAGTTCTGCAGCTCCTTTCTCCTCTGAGTAGACTGGGGGTTTGCACTGAGTGAAAGTCCTAAATGAACACCCTCTGCCTTGGCTAACTCTGCCTTCAGCAGTAGCCCGAGTGTTGATCTGACTGGCTCCGTCCGAGTCATTGTTCACGTCATGATTCTCTTCAAGTTCTCCTTGAGTTCTCTTGTTCTGAGTCGCTCGAGTAGTCTTAGTACCTTCAGTTAATGGAATTTCCAGCATCTGAGCAACTTGTGTAGCGATATTTGGTACCATCTCATTCATGCGGTCAGTGATGAGATTCGCTACATCTTCTAGAGTGAAGTTGACAGTAGTATTGGGCTCTGGTTCAGTGGGTTCAACAACAGGTTCAACCGTAGGTGCAACTCTAGGCTTTCTTCCCCGGGTAGCAGACATCCTTCCTTATAACTCCTGATAAGACGAAAATATGAACTTGATTACGTTTCGAACAAGTCTATAGCTCCAAGAACGTAGCACGTTTATAAGTGATCATCGATAGCAAATTATATGAACAAGAACAGTCGTCGGTCGCACGATAAGGACCTAAAGTCGTATAAGCTCTATGGCCTATAAATGAAGTACTAGCACGTAAGTCTGTCGAGAACGAGTGAACTAGAACTAATGAGATCGAAGAGTGAGATCGTACTAAGTTCTAAATAAGGCTCTAAGAATGGATGACGCCTTTAATGACACACCTTGAGTACTAGGGACTAGATCCGCAATTAGATGTAGTTGATCAGGTTACATTTAATTAGGGAAAAGTACCTATCACTCAAGACAGTCATGCAAGGTTCGCCTCAGAGTGAATTCAAGTCATAGCTCGAGTTTTCCTTTAGGAGAAACTCGGGGTTCACTATAACCATGGGCTCTGATACCAACTGTAACACCCCGCTAAAGCAGAATATACGGGATGTACAGATAAGCACAAGCACGCACAGTACAAGTTCAAACACAGCTTATAACATTAAGGAATAAGAAGTATCATAAGTTATTACAACATTTGGGATAAACCCTGAATTAGATAATATTCAAAAGACAGAACAATTATCTTAAGTACTCTTTGAACTCAGAACAGGAACAAGCAAAAGGAGGTCTTCACAGCCACTAATCTTGAACGCACGGACAATCTCCATAGAAGTAAGATGGAAATAGGAAGACTCCTATGCTAAGAGAACTAAGAACCTAGCCTGAAAAGCATGTAAGTTCAAAAGGGTCAACTACAAAAGTAGTTGGTGAGATTCACATAAAGTACTTATTATTTATACATAATATTAGTATGTATATTAAGAACAAGTCATAAGATCTGTACGTCTATCAAAAGTACTTTGTAATATCAAGAATAGTTTGGAATATGTATTGCACTTAATATGTATGTATATAATTACTGCTAACCCGATTGGTCAATGCTGAACGATAATGAATCAGTAAGCTCACAATAAACAAGTAAGCTACAAGCATGGTCTAGATCAAATAAGTACAGATAATATGCATCCTCCAAAACTGTAGAGAATGAGGGTGGACCTACCCTAACAACGTTGTCCATAATTACCTACGGTTCATTTCCTGAACTGTGGGATATGAATTGATAGCAGTAAAAATAGAACTCATACATAGAACAATAAGTACATACAGAGGACATATAAGTGATACAAATGTATTCAAGATCCTGCCCATTCAAGATCTAGAATACAGTTTCAGAGAATAAGTATGATGATAGGAATGTATTCAGATCCTGCCCATTCAAGATGTAAATACACTCAATAGAGTATATAGTTATGGATGTATTCGAGATCCTGCCCATTCAAGATCCCAACACACCACAGGAGATAAGAATAGTAATAAGGATGTATTTCAGAATCATTTTATAAATAGTCTGTACGTTCTTAAAATAGTACATAGAACAGTTTTAGGACATATATATATATTTATGTATATACATTTAAGTACGAAATACTTTTCATACGATCATATAATAATACGTAGAACAGTTCAAGAACACATATATATATATTTATATATGTATATATAATTTAAGTACAAAAATAGTTTCCATGCTTTTCAGTCCCTGATAAAGAACTTTGAACAAAATGTACGAAAAGGGGATAAGTGAACTCACAGTGATCTAGTACAGTACAGTTATTGGGCACAGAGAACAAGCACAGAAATAGATAGGTTATATCTATAGAAATCCAAGCGCGTCTTGACAGAAGCCTAAGCACACATTGTTGTACACATGATATGTACATATATTAGACTCGGTGATTAATTAATCACGAAAATGTTCTTGATGATCCGATGATTTGGTCCTTAATGTATTTAGAACGTTTTGACACAAAATGAACTTTAGTACTTGTACAGGACTTGCTTTGTACGTCTTAGAACTCACACAGTTTAATTATTTTTTTACTTTGTTGCACATGAACTTATTAGGGAAATTTAGTCTCAACTTTGATTGATTAGTCATCGAATCTTGTACTCAAATTTAGCATGACAAAACACCAAGTTATTGAACACAGGTAATTTAGATCGTCTTAGCTATCACAAAAGAGATCGTGCTGGCTAATTGATGAAAGGGATCATTTTGGTTTCTATGTCCTTAAGATCGTTTTATTTCTGAGGAGGAGGTTGTTTTACCTTATTGTTAGTTAAGATCGTTTTGTAATAAAGAGGGAAATAGATAGTTTCAGAACCAAATGCCATTTAGATCGTTTCAGGTTGAGGTTGTTTAGATCGTTCTAGCTCAATGTATTTAGATCGTTTTACACTTCTAGCCAAAAGAGGTCGTTTCTCTTGAGCAAGGCTCTGATCAAGTTCTTTCAGGAATTCGATGCATAAGTACAAGGCTCGACATTAGGATGTAAGACAGGTTTTGTTCGTTTTATAACTGCTTCAAATAGATCGTCTTATATGATCTCAAAGGGATCGTTTCATGTAAGCTTCATTTAGATCGTTTTAGGAACTTGAGGGAAGTAAATAGATCTGATTAAGATCGTTTCAAAACCATATAGACAGTAACTAGGTTCTGGTTTATTAACACATCAGACTCATGCCATGATTCGAATCAGGATTCCATTTGAGCTAAACCGACCACTCGATCAGTTACCCATGAGCGAATCCATATCAAATCAATACAAATCACCACGATTAGCTAGAACAGAGTATGTATAATTCAAAACAAGTTACGTTAGCCCAAGAACACCAACGAGCCAAACACGAGTCAGGTAGCTCTTTCTTCCTAATTTCTATATCGATTTGTATGACTTCTAGGATTAGTGGACATAGTATCAGTATATATAAGCTTAATAACATCATTTTACTATGTAAAAAAATATTTTAGAATCATCAAAGCATAAGAACAGTTTGTTTCTTCCAAGTCAAGCTACCTTCACTTTCAAAATAGATTTTGTAGTTTAATCGTGTTATGACTCAATTTTGTTCACCAAACTGATGTTAAACACATTTAGACACAAACCCATTGCTTATAAACATGATTTCTTAACAAAATCGGACCAAATCATCAAGAACAAGAGCATAAAAAGTACACTTTTATTTTGATCAAATTCTCAAAGAGATGTTGTTATTACCTGTGATTTGATTCTAGAAATGTGTTTTGATCGTCACAAGGAACCCAAAAGTACAAGTGATTTCACTCAAACAACCCAAAATCAAGGCGGTGATTTTGTGTGTGTTTATATGTCTGACTATGTGTTTTTAGTGAGAGAGTGAGAAATGGAGGTGATGAATGAATAGTAACTTTTCTCACACTACTACATTCTATTTATACCTTTTCCAAATGGATGCACTAGGTATTTCCAAGGGACTATTTGTGAACATTTTGCATTAGAACACTTATGGACACGAACATTTATGAACCGAACCATCATATTTTATCGAATTAATTCATAATCCGCCACATAAATCAAGATTTAAGATCTAATTGACCTTCAAATAAGCACATATTTTGAGTCTAAAGTACGTCAAGAACTTAAGTAGATTGGACTATCTAGCCGTTCAGATGGCGAAAGTATGATCTAAGAACTTCATTGGAATATTCGTAAGGCGGTTGTTACATTCTCCCCCACTTCGAGGATTTCGTCCTCGAAATTAAGAGTCTTGCCGATCGAAAAGATGAGGGTACTTCTTCTTAATGAAGTCCTCGCGTTCCCAGGTGTCCTTATACCCATGCCTAGCACTCCATCTAACACATACTAACGGTACTTTACTTTGTCTAGTTCGTTTAGCATCTTTGTCAATGATCTCAATGTGCTCTTCAGTGAACTCGAGCCCTTCGTCGATGTGAACGTCCTTAACAGGGATGACGGTCGGGTCGTCGGCCAAGCACTTCTTCAAGTTGGACACGTGAAAAGTGTCATGAACGTTGCCAAGTTCTATCGGTAGTTCTAGTTTATACGCAACTGGCCCGACGCGTTTGATGATCTTATAAGGTCCAATGTACCGAGGCGCCAGTTTGCCTTTCTTTCCAAGGCGAAATTTTCAACAGAATTTTATCGCCTACTTGGAACTCTAAGGGTTTACGGCGTTTGTCAGCGTACGATTTCTGTCTGTCTTGAGCAGCTTTGAGCTTTTCTTTGATAATAGCGATCTTATCAGTAGTGTACTGCACGACTGGAAGTTCTAACCAACTTCTTTCACCGGCGTCAAGCCAACAAAGTGGTGATCTGCACTTGCGTCCATATAAAGCCTCGAACGGTGCGCACTGAATGCTCACATGATAGCTGTTGTTGTACGAGAACTCAATTAACGGAAGATGTTTGTCCCAGCTCCCTCTGAATTCTAGTGTACAAGCATAGAGCATATCTTCCAGTGTCTGAATAGTACGTTCACTCTGTCCATCCGTCTGTGGGTGATAGGCGGTGCTCAAGTTCAGTCTAGTACCTAGAGCTTCTTGAAGTGACTGCCAGAAGTCAGAAGTGAAGCAAGGATCACGATCTAACACAATTGACAAAGGGACACCGTACTTGGTCACGATGTCTTCTATATAGATTTCTACAAGTCTTTCCAACGGATAGTCATCACGAATTGGGAGGAACCGAGCTGATTTCGTCAGTCTGTCTACTATCACCCAGATGGACTTATGGTTGTTCTTTGTATGAGGCAACTTCATGATAAAATCCATGGTAATATCTTCCCATTTCCACACCGGGACTTCTAATTGCTTCAACAATCCTGACGGTTTCTGATGTTCGATCTTAACTTTTGAACACGTCAGGCAACTGCTGACATACTCGTAGATTTCTCTTTTTATTCCAGGCCACCAATAGTCTAGTTTCAAGTTCTTGTACATCTTGTCTAGTTTCAAGTTTAGGGGGAATTTGTTAGGTCCAGTTTAAGCTAAACTGGAGCTCTCCAGCGACATCTGGAGAGCATTCAGAATTGTCCGAAATATTAGAAGTCCAGTTGCATTGTACAGGTTTAGCAACTGATAACTTCCTCCAGTTGAGATCAGAAGAGTAGAATCTGAAGACCTTCCAGTTGAAGTCGAAATTTACTATTATTTTTATACTTAGAAAAATTTTTCCTCAAATTTACTAAATTTTTGAAAATCATACCATTATTCTGTCCAAATTTACTAAATTTTTATACTTAGAAAATTTTTCCTCAAATTGTTCTAAGACGATCTTCCCCAAGACCATCTTATCTTTTCTTAATAAATTTTCTAAGACGATCTTCCTCAAGACCGTCTTACCTTCCTTTTTCCATACTTAGAATTTTTCATGTCATTTATCAAGACGATCTTCTCCTAGACCGTCTTACCTTTTCTTCTTTGATACGATCTTCTCAAGATCGTTTTGTCTTCCATTATTCAAAACCAACAAAAACAATTTCAAATTTTTGTTCATTCATTTCAATGACAACAACCAACATTGATCCAATGATGTCAATCATCAGACCCCCAATTCTTCATAAAAATTCTTTTGTCAAATGGCAAAATGAATTTGTAACAACACGATTTCTGCTATTCATTCGATCTCAACAATGGCGGTTCAAGTGTGTGTGTTCTTGGTATGTTTAGTGTGTGTGATTTTCTAGAGAGAGAGAGAGAGAGAGAGAGACGATCTGAATAAGTTGTCTGTAAAAATGGATTAAAGGCTTATAATTTCTAAGGAGTTGAGGGTATTTATAGTCTAAATCTACAATTAAGCTAATTGATACTCCTAGTCTCTCAACCTTAGAAATCATTTCACCATGTCTTAACAACAATAACATCCACTAGCTTAAATTACAATTTATCACTATTATTGAATTTCTAACATTCTCCCCCTTAGTGATATATTGTAATGAATGAAGTACGTGTTGTTTTGTCTTGTAGGAATTAAGTTGATGAGCCCGATTGTGAAGACAATTGGTGTGATGAAACAAGTCTTCAAAGCTTTCTCATTATCTCTGGAGAACTTGAAGCAATCTTGGTCTTTGGACTTCTTGTAGTTAAGATATGATGAAATTCTCAATGTTCTTTTTGAACAGAGAATGATAAGTGTGTGTGTGTATTAAATCTTTGAGAATTGTTGAATCAGGAATCAGAGTTGTCTTTTGAAATGCGGAAGGTATGAACTAGTTTTGGATTCTTCAATCTTTGATTCTTGACTTTTTGATGTCTTGGAATGAATCTTCAGAAATATGTACTCTCCCCCTTGATTTATGCATTGTTGCTTTTGGTAAAGTGTTGTTGTATGACTTTGAAGATCTTGTATAAATTGAATTGATGAAGACTCTTTTGAAGCTTTTCTTCTTTGTCTTGAATCTTCAATCTTTTGTCCTTTTAAGCTTTGATCTTTGTCACATTTGAATGAGGTTTTGAAAAGTCTCTTATGAAGTAATCATGCTCCCCCTCAATTCATAAGTAATCACAGTCTCTTCGATTTTTGAAGAATGATGAGTTCATGTCACAAATAAAATTTGAGATAAAAGAACTCCAAATAAACTTGCAAACTTCCAACAAGAAGCTGAATGATAATATCTCGGAAAGCAAATTAAGAAAACTTGAAACAACCAAACACTTTCTTATACTTGATCAAGAATCAATCATACTATTTTCTCCTCCTCATAATGTCAAAGTTGAGAACCAATGTCAATATGCAAACATTGATTGATTCGAATATTAAAAGAATTAATCATGACTAAAATCTAGACATTATGCACATGGAGAATTATCAACCATGAAAACATCAATCTAACCAAATAAACCAACCCAATTGTTCCTATGGGTGACTAAAATATAAGATTGAAGTTGTTGGGATAAATATTTTAGCATGGTGTTGGTGTTTTCTGTGTTGGAGTGATGAAAGATGAAAACCGGATAACCATGATCCGTTTACATTTGCAAAAATCGAAAGGATTAAAGAAATGACCGAAAGAAATGTATACCATTTATCGGATTTCCTATGTATCATTGAGAAATACACAAAGCACAACTCTAACATAGTTCGGTCTTTTGGCTTTTCAACCTCAAGAATGCTTCAAAGAATGTAAACCATGGTCAGTGTCACCTAAGCGTTCGATAACCATGTTCTACTATCCTTAAAGACTTTTTCTGAAAATTCCAAGGTCACAATAGACTTCTTGGTAATTCAATAATCACACAAAGGTAATTATGAAACCTACTTTCAAAGCTGGAAGTGATGTTAGCAATGGTACGATTTCCATTTGATCATCGTGAAATATCAATTAAGATATCACTACAAATGTTCTGGCTATATTACAAAGATAAGCATTTATAGCACAAAGATATGACTCGAATGTGTCTTAAGGAAATGAAAGATGATCAAATTAATGATCAATCAAGATAGCTCTAGACAAAACGTGATCAAATGAAGTCGGGGACTGGAGCAGAATGTCTCCCTTTTTCAATATCAACATCTTCCAAATGAAGAGTCAATAGAAATGTGAAAAATCTCCGTGAGAAGGAAACAAGTATTTGTTAAGAAACACTTGAGTGGTTAGGTAAAGATGTGCATCGCTTCATTGGGTCCATGAAGTCTTTATCAAGATATCAACAAATGACATCTGATAGAAATGTGTTGTACCCGGCGATTTGAGAGTTTTAGAGAAGGGTATCATTTCTTTTAACCCTTTTCTCACAACATATCACCATAATCTCTCACTTTTCAACTTTACTCCCTCCATCCTATTTGCACGAAACCATCATCACTCAAAATACCCTTACAATCTAAAGAAAGAATTGAATACTCCGGAGTTAGAACTTATCGGTGATAATGAAGTTCATGGAGTGAATGAATCTCTCAAGTGCAAACTAAACACCGAACTTCAATTGATGAGAATCATTTGAAAATCATCAAATGTGTGTATGAAAATGATTTGAAAACACATTTGAAGTTTTTGAAAAATTTGAAATCACAAAACTCTTCCTTAATCTATGCAAAGGTAGATCAAAAAATGTTTTTCATAGAAAGGTAAAGCAAAAATTGGTTTTTGTGAAGTCAATTAGAGTAAAATCTTTGTTGTGATATATACATGAAAAAAAATTTGAGATTCTAAAAGTGAACAAGATTTTAAGAAACACAAAGTTTTGCGTCAACAACAATGTTCATAGTAAGACTACTAGGGAGTACACAAAGGCGTTCAATCCTTCGCATCTTACATCAACAAGTTGGATGCAAAATAAAACATTTAAACACAAATTTAAAATCAATCAATTGTTCAAGATGAGACAACTCGGGAGTACACAAAGGCGTTCAATCCTTTGCTTCTCATATCAACAATTGAGAGTTTTTTGAAACATGAAATTCATTTGAAAAATTTGAAGTTGTTTGCCACAAAATCAAGACTCTTGAAGAGAATTATTTGCAATTTTAAACAAATAAAAAATTGCCATTACACATACATATTCATATAAGACCACTTGGAAGTACACAAAGGTGTTCAATTCCGCGTTATCTTATATCAATCTATATGTATAACAACACATTTTATACCAACTTTGAAATATAAATAATTTCAAATAAGAACGGATTATGCACAAAGTATGCATAAGCCATTTTGAAATGAATAGCTCAATGAAGAACGGGTTGCATACAGAATATATGCAAGCCAATTTGATAAAGAAGAAAAAAAATAAAGAAAATCTTTTTGTTATTTTTCAAAATTTTATATCTTTGTATTTGATTTTTGTCTTTTCAAATTTTATATTTTGTTTTTCAAGAATGTATCTAGAACAAAATAAGTTAAGGTTCAAGATTTAACATGCCAAGCTTAGAGATAAGAAAGTTAAACCTTTTCTCATCCAGTGGTTTAGTGAACAAATCTGCAAGCTGATAGTCAGTCCCACAAAGTAGAGCTCGATGTCACCTTTCTCAATATGATCTTTGAGAAAATGATATCTCACATCAATATGCTTTGATCGAGAGTGGTTTACTGAGTTGACTGCAATAGCAATGGCACTTTGAGAGTTACAATAGATGGGAATATGATCATATTTCAGACCATAATTAGTAAGTTGAGTCTTCATCCATAACACTTGAGCACAACAACTAGCCGCAACCACATATTCAGCTTAAGCTGTTGATAGTGACACATAATTTTGTTTCTTGAAAGACCAACTCACAATTTTATCACCCAAAAATTGTAAAGTACCGGAAGTGCTCTTGCGATCAAGCTTACAACCTGCATGATCTGCATCTGAATAGGCAGTTAAATTGAATCCAGTATCCCTTGGATACCAGAGACCTAAATTGGGTGTAGCCTTCAGATAACGAAATATTCGTTTCACAGCTTGAAAATGTAAATCAGTTGGAGCAACTTGATACCTAGCACACATACATGTTGCAAACATTATATCTGGGCGAGATGCTGTAAGATACAACAATGAACCAATCATACTTCTATATCTCTTTTGGTCAAATGGTTTTCCATTTTTATCAGCATTAATACTTGTACGAGTAGCCATTGGAATTGAAATTGAAGAACAAGTAGTCATATGAAACTTTTTCAACATGTCATGAATATACTTACCTTGTGATATGAAAATACCATTTGGTAGTTGTTTGATTTAAAGACCCAAAAAGTAGTTCATTTCCCCAATCATGCTCATTTCAAAATGATTAACCATTAGAGTTGAAAAGTTTCGACAAAATGTTTGACTGGTTGACCCAAAGATAATGTCATCAACATATATTTGGACAAGAAGAACATGCTTACCTTGTTTGCGAATGAATAGGCTAGGGTCAATTGTGCCTTTGGTGAAGCCACCTCTAATCAAGAAAGTAGATAAGGAATCATACCATGCTCGGGGTGCTTGCTTAAGACCGTAGAGAGCCTAGTCTAACCTGTAGACATGGTTTGGTCTTTTGGGATCAACAAAACCTTCTTGTTGTTCAACGTAAACTTCTTTTGGGATCACCATTCAAGAAAGATGTCTTCACATCCATTTGAAAGACAATGAAGTTTCTGAATGCAGCATAAGCTAAGAAAATCCGAATGGCTTCCATTCTTGCAACTTGAGCAAAAGTTTCGTCGAAATCAACACCAAGTTGTTGGCAATAACCCTTTGCAACTAATCGAGCCTTGTTCCTTACCACCACTCCATTCTCATCCTTCTTGTTCTTGAAAATCCATTTTGTGCCAATAGGTTCATTTTTCCTTGGATTCGGAACTAATCTCCATACTTTCAATCTTTCAAACTGAGCGAGTTCGTCTTACATAGCTTTAACCCATTCTGGATCTCGAAGAGCTTCAGAAACAGTTTTGGGTTCAATGTTGCTAAGAGAAAGTGCAACCAGACACTCATTCACTGAAGTACGAGTAGTTACTCCGGCTTGTGGATCTCCAATGATTTGATCTGTAGGATGATCTTTTCGCATACGTGACCATTTGCGATCATGAGGAAGAGGATCTTGTTGATTGACATCAACATCATCATCATTAAAACTAGAGTTTTGCTTAGAGATGGAATCATAGCTTGGTAGAACAGATTCCTCGTAAGATGGATGATCGAAATCAAGAGGCACTTATACATTTGGAGTGTTTATTGGATTGGTAGTCTGGGTAAATTGGGTAGGTTGTTCTTGAACATTCACTGGAGAAGAATTATCAGGAGAGGATTGAGAAGAAGGATCATTAGAAGAGGATGAAGAACTACTACTTGAAGAAGTAGCATTTTGCTCAGATGAACTTGATGATGATTCATGATGGTTGTTAGGAACTGGATCATTGTTCGAAACTGGTTCAACAACAATTTGAGGTTCTTCATCATGAATCGGTTTAGAATTGTAGAATTCTTCAAAAAGAATATCTAACTCATCACTCGTTGGAGCTGGAAACTTCTTGAATTTAGATGCCAAAGTAGAAGTTCTTGATGAAGTACTTGAAGCATTTGGATCATTACTTGTTGGTAGTAAACTTTCTTGCTCAAAGATCATGCCCGACATCTCATCAAACCAAACATTCATTGTTTCTTGAATCGTATTTGTTAGGCGATTGTAGATTCGGTAGGCAATTGATGTCTTAGAATAACCAACAAAGTAACCTTCATCACCTTTCTTCTCGAACTTTCTAAGATTTTCCCGATCATTCAGAGTATAACAAACACATCCAAAGATATGAAAATAGTTGATTTTGGGTTTTCGTTTGTTAACAACCTCATAAGGAGTCTTCTCAAAACGCTGATTAACAATGGACCGATTCTGAGTGTGACAAGCAGTGTCAACAGCTTCAGCCCACATATTGGAAGGTAACTTAGAATAAGAAAGCATGGTTCTTGCAGCTTCCACAAGCGTTCGATTTCTCCTTTCAACGATACCATTTTGTTGTGGGGTACAAACCGCAGAGAATTGGTGAGTAATGCCTTTGGATTTACAAACTTCATCAAACATGGCATTTTTGAACTCAGTTCCGTTATCCGAACGGATGTAACGGACTCGAAGTTGAAGATTTACTTGAGTAGAAGTGATGAAATCGATCAAAGTTTGAGTTGTTTCATCTTTGGAGGCAAGAAACTTGACCCAAGTATATCTTGAATAATCATCAACAATAACCAAGATGTATTTCTTCCCATTTCGGCTTTGTACTTTCATCGGTCCACAAAGATCCATGTGAAGCAAATGAAGAGGTGCTAATGAATTTGGAGATTTCTTGGGTTTATGAGAAGCTCATTTAATCTTCCCAACAGCACAAGAAGGACACATATGCTCACTTTCATACTTATAGTCTGGGAAGCCTTCAACAAAATGCTTGTTGACCAAAGTATTGATGGTAGGAAAGTTTAGGTGAGAAAGCCTTCTATGCCAACCAAGAATTCTTTGATGTAGCCTTCCAAATGAGACAAAAATTATCGGTTGGTTGGTTATCATAGAGATAAACGGTAAAAAGGTTATCATCGCGGTAGCCACACAAAATGTCAACTCCATCTAGAGTTTGAACTTTGCAAAGAGATTGTCGAAAAAGAACTTGAAGATTGTTGTCACAGAATTGTCCAACACTGAACAAGTTATGACTTAATCCTTCAACATAGTGAACTTTCTTAATGACAATTCCATTGCGTTCAATATCACCATAGCCTAGGATAGGAGCGAAATTGTTGTTACCAAATCGAACAGTTCCCATGAATCGTTCGATAAAGTTCTTGAGCAATGCTTTATTGCCAGTCATGTGTTTTGAACATCCAGAATCGAGTATCTAAACACAGATGGTTATTTCCTGCAATCAAAGAAATTTAACCGACTTTAGGTACCTACTTGAAGACGGGTCCTTTGTGGTTAGTTAAAACAGGCAGGGTATATAACTTAGGATATGCATACAAACATGCTTTAGTATCAATATAGGCATTAACAAGCACATTATCAACAAGCACATTTGAATAAAGCCAACGAACATTAACACATGAATCAAAAGTAATATGTCTACCACCATTCAAACCATACACACGAGAATTAACATTGTCTACAACATCACAAGGCTTAGCCTTGGCACCATTAACATTGTTTTTCAAAAAGGATTTAAAAGATAAATTGTTTGACACATCGGAAACAAGCTTCTTCTTTCTACCCGCTTTTCTCCTTTGCCTTTTCTTCCTTTTATCAACTTTAGTGATTTTAGGTACTAAAGACTTAGCTACCCATTTAGACTCACTAATCAAGCTCTTTCCACCTGTTGGATTGACACTAAGAGGATTAGAATGAGAGTTTTGAAGCACTTTTATCTTTTTAGACTCTTTTGAAGGTGCGAAAACTTCTTGTTTCTTAGGATTATCATGAGAAAACCAGCCATATCTATCCCTATACCTAGTTGCACCATTTGAAGCATCCCTAGTTAGCAGAACTGAGCTAGATTTAGATACTTTAGGTAATGAACTAGATTGAGAGTTAGATGAAGAAACATTTGAGTTGATTTCCAGAAGTTTCTCTTTGTTGTATTTGATTTTGGGAATGGTCTCAACTTGTTTGGTTTTGACATGCTTTTCAGAGGTAGGACACTTTGTTTTTAACTTATTGATTCTTGGTTTTTTGACAGTCTTTGGTTCAGTCTTGACAAGTTTTGGAATGACTTGTTTCTTAGAATAATGTGAAGTTGGATATTTGGAAAACAGTTTTGGAGATTCCTCTTTTGATTCAACTTTGATTTTGGTAGATTCAATCTTTTTCTCAGTTTCAGAATCAAAAGCATATTCTCCCTCCATGAATTTATCAAAATCATCTTTTGTGAAAGGTTCAACCGGAGATATTTTTGAAAAATCAGGAATCTTGGTATCCAACTTTACACTATGGGTAGTCTCAGGAATTAGATCAACTTGAACTGACACATCTTTGGCTTCACAAGAAATTAGAGTAGAAGTATCAACACCTATACTAGCACTAAGCTTAGGGTGAACATCTAATTCTTCAAAAGAATCATAAGCGAAAAACCTAAAGTAGTACCATATCAAAACTAAACTATGTGCAAGTTCGTCATTAGATAAATCAGATTGCACATAATCATCAGCTATAGTAGCAGCAGTTTGACATGAACACTCAAGATCTGGGTGGAGGAATCAGTAGATGAAACACAAGTAGTCTGAGTGGAATGGTCTACTCCAGCACTTAGATAAGTTTGAGTAGAAACATTCACACAAACTCTTTTGGTGTCTACATTAATTAATTCATTTTCTGAACTTTGATTTTGAGACTTGTTGTTGAGAATTCACCTTTTGTTGTAAACCTTCTATTTGTTTTTCCAAAAATGTGGATGGAATATATATTTTAGTAGGTTTAGGTGAAATACCAATTGACTCTTGGTTTTGAAAATTTGATGCTATTTCTTTAAAATTGAAGATTCTTTAAAATTACATGAAGCATTTATAGCATCATAGTTGACCAAAAATTCAGTTTGAGGTATTTTTCTCAACATCATCAGTCTCAAATTCGTCATCCAGTGGACGAATAAATTGTTGTACCATACCAAGGTGAAGAAATTTTTCATCATACAGAGGTTCAATTTGGTCTTTTGCCTTTTGTCAATTTTCGACTTGTTGAAATAGGCGGTAAAATCCAAAAAAGGGTTTTGTTCAACTTTATATAACTTCTCTTGATAGAAAAGTATATTCTTTTTGAATTCCTCAATTTGGTTTATAAGATTTTCAATCTCAACACCTTTCAAAAAACAAGTATGATTTAAATCAGAAATCTTTCTTTCTAGGTCAACATTGTTTGGTTTGGATTCTTGAAGCTTTTTATTAAGAATATCAACATCCATTTGTCTAGCATTTGCTCGAAGCCACTCATTGGTCTTTTGAATTTCAAGATCTTGATTGGCTTTTTGAAGATCATGAATGGTTTTTTCAAGATTGTGACATTTATGTAATAACTTAGAATCAGGAGAGGCATTCAACTCACATTCTTTAACCAACATTTGATCTTTGTATGTTTAAAAATCTTGTTTAATAATATCATAATCAAAAAGTAATTTTGAATATTCTTCAAAGAGTTTTGAAAATTCACTTTTAGAGAATGAAATACTATTTTTCAACTTTTTATTTTTGTTGGTTAAAGACGTGATATGAGTTGTCAAATTTGATAAAGCTAAATCAAACGACTCTTTATCTTTAACTATTGAAAAAACAGAGTGTAGATTTACCTCATCATCTGGGTATTCATCATCAGTGCTTTCAGCCTCAAAAGCTTTGTCCTTGGCCAACCTCGCCATGAAGTACACATTTGCAGAGAGATCTTCATCTTCATCATCCGAGAGCAACAACCATTTGTCATCTTCAGCAAGCAATGCATGACCGGCTTCCACTTGCTTTGCCAACAACATCTTTTACTTGTAGTACTCATAGTTTCTCTTACGAGGTTGCTTGCAATCAATTGCAAAATGACCAGGATTACCACAATTGTAGCACTTTTTGTCAGAAACTTTACCCTTCTCAACAACTTGTTTGTCATAACCTTCAACTTTCTTTTCCACATGCTTGGATCCACTTGATTCACCTTGACCATTATTCTTTGAATGATAGTGTTCCTTCTTGGGAAATGCACTTGTGGAAGAAGTGCAGATATTACTGTTAGTTGGCCTCGCTTTGTAGTACTTTTTCTTGAAGTGCTTGGTAACTGCGGCAAGAGCTTGATATAATTCATCAGAAACACCATCTCTTGGAGCCAACATATCATCTCCCTCCTCATCAGACGAAGAAACAACTACCATTTTCCTTTTAAGAGCTTCAGAAACCTTCTTTCCAACAATTAATGCCAAAGGATCAGAAGATACAACTTCTGACATTTTGTTCGATGAAGCTTTGTTTAGGACTTGATGTTAATTGAGTTTGAAGGATTCATGTAGATTATGGATGTTGCTTAATCTGAGTTCCATAATCTTCCCACTCAAGACCAAGAGCTTTGATGAATTTGATGTTTAACTCAATCTCTGATTTCTTGACATTGTTCTTCCTAAGTTCATTTATGACATTGCAGAATCTACAATAGACAGCCTCTAGAGATTCATTTGGCAATTTGCTGAAGTTGTCAAACTCAGTCAACACATTTGTCAATCTAATTGTTGAACTTAGGTCAGATCCTTCCATTTGTCTTGCCACCTCATCCTATATCTCCTTGGCTGTATCATAAGAATCAACAGAACCATAGATTTCATCTGGCAGTGCTTTGTATAAGCATGATCTAGCTCTGTTATCTGCAGATGTTCAATTTTTTTGTTCAGCATTCAAAAGATCAAGAGTGAGTATTGCACCAGTGGTGGGATGGCGATGAACTGCAAGTCCATTTAGAATGGAATCTTTAAGAAGGTGACCATTTGGTTGACATTCCACATAATCCATGAATCTTTTCTTCCATAGTCCATAAGAACCACGGTAGAGAACTGGAGGTCTTGTGTCAGAACCTAATGCCAAAGCTTCACGAGAAGCCATTTGAAAGAGATTTGATTTGAAACTTGGAATGAAATAAGGGTTGGAAAATTCAGGAAATGAAACGATCTTGATGAAGATCGTCCTAGGGTAAGATCGTTTGGAAGAAGATCGTCCTAGTAGAATGAAGTAAGACGAATTAAAACAGATCGTCTTAGTTTCTTAAAAAAAAAGGAGACGATTCAAGGAAGATCGTCTTGAAGAACCTTGGATGAAATTTGATTAAGTATGGAATGAAAAGTGAAATTGAATGATGATTTTGTCTTTTGGAATTGGAAACTGAAACTGAATGAAAGTGATTGAAAATTGAAATTTGAAACTGAAAGGAATGAAAATGAAACGATCTTGTGGAAGATCGTCTTGGAAATTTGAAGAAGAAAATAAGACGGTCTTGATTAAGATCGTCTTAGGGGACTGGAAAAGTTTCTAAGTATTTCTGAAAAAATTTTGACAGAATTTTGTTTTGAATTTGAAGGAATTAATATGAGCAAAACCAATCAATAAAGATCGATTACCCAGGAAGTGTGTGATTCCCAATCACAACAACTTCAAACAATCAACCACAACAACTCAACAATCAACAGACACTGAGACGATCTTGGTCAAGATCGTCCTAGAGTCAGGTTACTGAGACGATCTTGGCAAGATCGTCTTAGTTTTCTGCCAATAGTTTTCAAAGTATTAACTTTGATTTGACCAAAACCGATCCTTTCGGATTAGTTAGCCACAATCAATACTTCACACCACAACCACTCGCTAGAACGATCTTGTGAGGATCGTCCTACAAGCCACAACACAGAAAGTATAAATGAATGAAAATTCAAGCACTGAGACGATCTGCAGGAGATCGTCCTAGTGAGAATCGTTCTGATATCGTCTTTTTCATCAAACCAGTATGAACAAACTCCATTGATGACTTTTAAAGCTTCAATATCTTTCGATTTACTTGGAATTAGAACCTGAAACCACTTGCAAAATGTTTGTAATTACGTCCGCAACAAATCCTTGAACAAAATTTAGCTAAAAACACAACAGAATCAAATCCCGAAATTTGAGCGCCAAAAACTCAAAATTCAATTTCGAGTTCTAGATCAAATTGGAACTTGAAACTTGACAGGATTATGTTTAAAACTATCAGGAATCTAATGGTGAACAAAAAATGATGATTTTATGTGATTTTTCTGGTGAAACAGTGATGAAACAGTGATGGTATGAAAAACGGTTTTTGATATGAAATTGGATGAAAATTGAGATCAAAATCAGTTATGGAACGATATCAAAGTGATGTTTTGCTCTGATACCACATGTAACAACACGATTTCTGCTATTGATTCGATCTCAACAATGGCGGTTCAAGTGTGTGTGTTCTTGGTGTGTTTAGTGTGTGTGATTTTCTAGAGAGAGAAATAGACGATCTGAATAAGTTGTATGTAAAAATGGATTAAAGGCTTATGATTTCTAAGGAGTTGAGGGTATTTATAGTCTAAATCTACAATTAAGCTAATTGACACTCCTAGTCCCTCAACCTTAGAAATCATTTCACCATGTCTTAACAACAATAACATCCACTAACTTAAATTACAGTTTATCACTATTATTGGATTTCTAACAGAATTAATGGATTTTCTTGATACAAAATCAAATGGTGTCTTCATTAGAGAATCAATTCTTGAAGGTCCAATTCAGTTCAAACATCCCAATGGATTTCTTCTTCCAACTGAGCAACTGACTGAAGTTCAAAGAGCAAGAATTCAAGCCGACAAGTAAGCTAAATCCTATATCTATCAATCTCTTCCTGATGAGATTTTCTTTGCTGTTAATCTGATCACAATGCCAAAGAGATATGGGATGGTTTACCAAAGTTTGCTGACTCTAAAGATTTCAAATGCTTGATGACTTTAACAACCAATTCTCCATAAACTACTTCACAAACAACAACAAGTGTGGTAGACTTCATCTCCAAAGATGCTTTCTTGTTTGTCCAAACAATTGCTAATACTTTGACAAAGCAAAACCTTACTTTGAAAAACAATTTGAAAATGGCTAAACAAGAGTTTGATAAAATCAATGAAAATTTTTCAGAACTCTGAATAGCTCATGAAGCTCTCAAAGTGAATTATGATTCTTTAAAAGAAATGCATTTGTCAAGTAGCAGTTCCCAAGTTGTTTCTTCCAATGCTCATTTGACTAACAAATGTCAAGACCTTGAAGAGACTGTCCATTCACTCAAGCAAACCATTGAGACCTTAAAGCTTGTGAAAACCAATGAGTGGATAAGAGCAAATGCAAGACAAGCTGATGTTGAGTTTCTCACAAATAAAATGAAAGATTTTAGACCCAACTGTGAAAAACATGAAAGACAGATTTCTGATCTAAACAGTACTTGTTTTCTCAAAGGAGTTCAAATTGAAACTCTTCAAAAACAGGTTGAGGATTTGAAAGCAAATGTTTTGTTCTATCAAGAAAAAATCTATAAAATTGAACAAAATCCTCTTCTGAATTTCACTGCTTATTACAATAAATCAAAGATTGATAGATCAGAACTTCTTCTTGGTTTGGGTTATGAGAACCCAGCACACTTGGAAAAAATCCAAAAAGAAGACCTTGGTCCACTTTATGATGAAAAATGTCTTAGACTTGGCATGATTCACGAATTCATCAAACCAGCTGATGATGACTTTGAGTCAGATGATGTTGAAAGACCAAAACCAATTAAGATTGATTATGTTGCTATTAATGACACATACAAGAAAACTCATAAAAGATCCATCTATGAGTTAGAAGAAATAGACAGCATTTCAATTCCTAAAAATGATTCTCAAAAAGTTTGTTTAAAACCAGTTTCAAAAAGAGCTTATATTCCAACTACCATATTGGAAACAGAAATTGAAGGTTTAAAACAAAAGATTAAGTCTCAGCAAAAAGTCATTGAGCATCTAAAAACTCAGGATCATTCTTCAAAGGTAACTGAGACCACCCTTACCCAAATATTACATGATCTAACTTCTGTTGATTGCTCCACACCATCCAATGGGTGTGAGAATTCAAACAAAGATGTGTAGAGTAATAACATCTCTCTTCAAGAGATTCATGATATGTCCACTTCAATGCTATCATCATTCTTCCAAGTTGAAGAGAAAGTTCAAGCTTTGAAAGCTAAACATTTCGCCTCTGTCAAGAAGATACTTTCTTTTGATACCCCTGTGACTACCCCTGTTGACCAAAATAAAGTGGACTTAGAGCATAAGATTGAGACTCCTAAAGATCTTAAGGCTAAAGCAAAAGCATTAATTGAAAAGTTGACAAACAAAACTGTTTTCATACCAGAAGTTCAAATAAAAGTTCCAGATTTTACTGTTGAAGAACTTGATAAGTTTTTGGAAACTGATCATATTTTTACACCGGAAGTTGAAAAAGAACTTGAAATACTGTCACCCAAAAAACCTAAAGTTGCACCAAAGAAGGAAGCTCAATCGAAGATTGCTCCAACTTCATTTTATTCACCCAAAGGTCAGCATGCACCAGCTGTCAAAGGTAAAAGGCCTATTCCTACTACCCCTAAGAACATGGTTGATACTTCATCTGTTTCTAGAACCTCTGCTCCTAAAGCTATCTCTCAATCTAGTTCTTTACCTAAGGTATCTAAGACTAACAAAGTTTTTCTAATCAAAGATGCATCTAATTGTAAAACTAGATATAGAGATCAGTATGGTTGGTTCACTGTTGGAACCCAAAAGAAATAGAACATCAAATCTTCCAAGAAAACCAATAATCAAAATGTGTTTTTAACTCCTCAAACTAATTCTAAGAAGTTATCTGGAACAGGAGAGAAGAGCTTAGCTAGTAAACATAAGTGGATTCCTAAATCATCATTGATAAAATCTACTAGCTATGCTAAAACACAAGTGTCTGCTAAATCACCAGTTAGACGAAGTTGGATAGCTAATGATTTCAAGAATAAAGTTCCTAATAGGAAATTTGATTCAAACTTGAATAATTTAGCTAAACCATGGTCTGTAATAAATTCTAAATCTTCTACTTTGATTTCTAAACCTCTGATTATTGATGCTAATGGGATTGTGATGAAATTTAAGAATAAACCTCTTGTTCGAAAACCTCATTTGTATACCTCTCATGATTCCACTAACTCACAAGGACCCATTGAAAAGTGGGCACCTAAAAAGACTTAATTGTGTTTTTGCAGGTAATAAAGGTCTGTGTTTAGCATTCCATTCCTGGATGTTTAGCATTCCACTTCAAATTAACAATCGTTTTGATCATTAAACTAAGTTTAGAGTTTTGTTGCTATTTTCGAGTTGATCATTTCATTCCATATTGTCATTGACAGATAATTCCATCTTCAAGTAAGAATTCAAACTTGAATATAGATCTTGTTTTATCAATTTTATTCAAATTATTTGCGTCTGTTATTGATTCTGTGATTTTGGAATGATTTAGAAGCATGTTTAGAAGAAGGGAAGTTCATCTAAGAAACTCAAGAGAAAAGCTCCAGCTGAACCTTCTTCACCCACATCTTCAGAGGAAACAATCCCTGTGTCAAATCTCCAGCTCCTAAAACTACAATTTTACATCAATCACAATCCCCAAAAACACCATCACCTCAAAGATCAACATCTTCATCTTCACCAAAATCATCTCAAACACCTCAAACACCTGTTCATCAATCTTCACCACTTCCAGAAATCATTTCACCGGTACCACCAACCATGGAACATACTAAATCTCAAACCGTTTTATCACAAATTCATTCATCATCATCATTTCCTCGATCTCCTCCACCGACATATCTTCAAGGCCGAAAGAAATCAATTCTTGTTAATATTCGCAAAACATTCAAGAGATCTCGTTTTGAATATGATCGATTTTTCAAACAACAGATCAAGAAGATGTGAATGATTCAAGTGTTGATGAATCTGATTCTGATGACGTAAATAAGTTTGTTGATGATGTCACAGACATCCCGGAGGGAAAAGGAGGAAATGAGGGAGGGGTTGAAAATACCAGAGAGGATGGGAGGTCAGGGCTAGGTGAAAGGCAAAAAGAAAACGTTGGCCTCCATTTAGTTACAAACGTTTTTCAACGCCGGGTTCGCCGGATAGAAGATGACAGCTCCCAACTCTCGCATGGTCAAACCTCCACTAGCCATTCGAAAGTCTCTCTACAAACTGACGTCTCATTTTTGCATGGGCAAAATCCACGTACTCCATTCCATTCTCCATCAGAGTCTGTGAATGTTGAATCAAAAGAGACACCTGCCCCTCTCTTGAACTTCATTTATGCACGTGTGTGTAGAACCCACTTTAGGACACTGATTGTGATACCATTTGCACATCTACGTGATGCTGTCGGAACAAACATAGAGAGATTGGCTATAGTGCCCTCTCAAGGATTGTTTGGAAGTCCTTCCATTGCTAACATCACGCCAGCTTTGAACGAAGGCACCTTAATAGCTAGATCAGTTGTGCAATAGTCTTAGTTCCTTCGAGCTCAATCTGTTGCGTCAACTCTTCATGCTTTAGGCTTAACGGTAAGTCTAAGTGACTCCGGAGTTATTTACCTTCATTTCCCTAAGGATTCTGGTTGTGTAGCAGAATCATCAACTGTTGTTCATACTTTTGAACCAATAGGAAATCCTGAGACAGTAATGATGTCTTCGGGTCACTCAGTAGAATCACTTGAGACTACTGATGTGCCAGATTCTGCTATTCCATTACCTATTGAAGCTCAAAGATTGTTATTTCAGTTTGTTGAAGGAGTTGAAGAAGGACAAAGGAGTGCATTACTTATTTCAAGAAGTATCATAACCGGAAAACTTCCCGCAACAGAAACAAGTTCACCATCACCGAGATTGCGTACTGGAGGTGCTTTACGGATTGGTACTCCAGTAGCATCTTCAACAACAGTTCCATCATCAACAATTCAAACAACACCAATAATTAATTCCAACCGTTTAACCGACAACAACAACAACACCAATTACTCAATCATTCCTCGATCCAAATTCACCACATCATTCTTCCAGTTCTTCTTCCGATTCAGCCGAATACTAGAGTGATTGCTTAGCAAGACGAATTGCCACCAGTGGTCTATCAACCGATACTCTTATTGTTGCACTCATGCATCGGTTGACATCTGAAGAACCAAATCTCAATTCCCACAAATGATCAATCTTTCAATCACTCCTTGCATACATGTCATTTCAAGGTACTCAACAGGAGAATAGAGCAGAAGTTGAAGCTCTTCAGAAAAGAATCAGAGAACTTGACCAACAATGTCGACTGGCTAATATCTCAAGGAGTCGAGATGATCAAGATCCTGATGATCAACCCGAGGGGGAGAATATTAGAGATATCAGAAAAGGTCATGAAACTCAAAATCAAGTTGGTCAAGAAGAAAATGTTCAAGATCAAATAAATCAAGATCAAACTCAAGCTCAAGCTTCATCGTCTCATGTTAATGAATCAGATTCGGATGACCTACCCCCACTTGTCAGACACATTTCATATTATTATTCCACAACTTCAAGTTCTGACGAGTCAAGTGACCCTGATCTATTTCAACCAGAAGATGTTGAGTCTGATTCATCTGATTCAAGTGATCCTGATAATGCTCCAACAAGTGCAGCCATTCTACAATCTCAGCAAGAAAAATATGGAAAAGACATTTTTGAAGAAATTTTCTATCATTTGAGAGATATTGATAATCTTGAGACTCCCAGTGAGCTTGCTCAAGGAGTCAGACATCCAAGAATTTCAAGAAGTAGACTTTGGCAGATCAATGAAGGTTATTTTGCTGAGAACTATGAGCAAATCTTGGATTTGAGTACCAAACCTGAAGAATTGTGTGCAAAGCAAGATATCTTGAAGAAAGAGCTTTCCAGATTTATTGCTCACCAGATGAAAGATTAAACATGACTTTGAATCGTTTGAGAGCATTCTTTTTGTTCAGACATAAAGATCAAAAAGATGCTTACATGGAGTTGATGAATGCAGTAAGTTCTACAAAAGATGAATGGTGGTATAGGCAATTTGAAAGACAAATCACAAGAGTGCTAGAGCTGTTTGTTCCCTTGAAAGCTCACAACATAAGACTTGTTCGATTTAAAGTTCGCCGAGCAAATGGTAACATTTATGTTGTACAAGAAAAATCATTTCAACACTTGAAGATCTCAGACATCCTTTTCCTCTACAATCAATATGCATACCTGATAATCAAGACTCCTGATCAACTTCAAGCATATGAAGCATTGAAAAGCCACATTCAAGCCTTATTTAGATTTTACGAATTCAATGACTTTCTGATTGGTTTAGAAAGAAGGACTAGCAGAATTAATCTCACAAAAGCAAACCAAAGAGCTGGAGGTTATGAGCTAGATTCTTTTCAGATTGGAGATGTGATTTAAGACTTAGATGGGTTTGTCTTCATTAATCGACTAAAGAGAAAGATCTTCATTCGTACCTCAGATTTTCCCAAGTACTCTGATGGTACTTTGAACTATTGTCTATCTATTCTAAGTGCATTGAATGAAGATTCTGATGATGAAGACGATGATAACATCAAGTCTCAGAAAAGAAATCATATTAGACGTATCAAAGTTGTTCTTGAGATGCGTCAAAGAATAAGAGATCTCATTGTTTTAAGAACTCCCAAGGCTCAAGAAGGAATAAGACATACTGAGACAGGTTCATGGGTTCTTTGGAATCCTAGTCACAAACATGGTCCTCAAAACATTCCACCAGTGAATTTCCAAGATAACATCAGGTTGCCAGATGAACGTCCTAAAGGTGATAACTGGCATTTCATCCCCAAGAAGTTTTGGAAAGACACTTGGAATAGTTACAAGAAAAGAGCATTCTGGAGTTCAAAGGGTGACAAGCCTTCAACATCAAATGCTACTCAAAGATATATGAAGAAAAAGAACAAGCAAAGGCGAGCAAACAAAAGAAGAAGACAACAAAGGAAGAGATGATGGACTACAAAAGAAGAATGTTAGAAATACAAAATAGTGCTTAGTTGTATTAAAATATAATGTACTTTTGTGTAATAGTTGTAAGGTTGAGGGGGAGCTTTTGTAAGTTTGATTAGAGTATAAATACCCCTCAATCCTTCTTTCCTTATAACGATTGTAACCATAACAACACTTTTCACGTATTGTATGAAATCAGATCATTCCACACACACACCTTTCTCTCTCAAGAACACACACTAACACACCCATTCCACCATTGTTGATCACTTAACTTCCGCATAAAAACACGAATAAATTGTAGTTTTACACCTTCATAGGTGCTGACCAGTCTATCCCATACTTCTTATGAAGAGGGATACTTGATGACTAGCTTAATGATTTCAATAGGAAGAGTGACAACAATCATGTTTTTGAGCCTAGCATCAAGATTTACCAGCTTCCTTTCTTCATCCGTCCATTGGACCTTTGGTTTTACCAGGTCAGTGACTATCTCAGGAGCTTCAAGTGTAGCTCTTGGAGTTCTTTGGACGTACATCGTCACGTATGGACCCTCAGTTAATATTGTCATTAAATAGGGGTCCGCACCAGAGATGTGAAGAAGCATTCTCTCCTTCCAAGACCCAAAATCTTTGGGCTCGAATTTAGGAGGTGTCGACACATAACCAAAGTCACATGTGTTCACAAGACTGGGAACAGAAGACATGTTCTAGTTTTAAAAGAAAAGAAAATTTTCAAGAAAAGTAAAAAGAACAGAATTTTAATGTAAACGCAAGGAGGCAAACAGATCTTCTTCCAATGATTTAGGAACGGTGGCTCTGATACCATTTGACAGTCCACGAATGCACAACTTGTGTATTAATTAACTAGGCAATAATGTAAACAACAAGTAAATAAACAAGAACAATGAACAAGTCCACAAGTAATAAATCTATGCAAGTATAATCATATGATTCTTTGATTAAACGAAGAATACATGGTCTTGATTACAAAACTTGACTTATAAGAAATACAAATGAACAAAGTAAATTGCTAAGTCTAGACACACTAAAAACTTAAACAATTTTACGAGAGAAAATACAAGTGGCACACACTTTTTAGGTGACAAAACACACTTGTAATGGTGCGGCTATGTTGCCTTTTATAGAGAGAAGATTAGGGCAACATAACCTTCCTTGATGGTAGTTGTCGACATCTGATTGGCTCATAGTACTTGAATCATGTGCCATTATCATCTTTACCAAAACAAGTATGAAAGAGAAAACCTTTGTTTTGGTCCCAACTGTACCTTTGCCATACAAGGCAAATTACAGTTGGTTGAACCACCATGTGACTTCTTGTCTTCGTCTTGTTTGAATTCTTCCTGCCATGACCAACATATTGGAAAGTTCAACCTGCTGAAGATGGTCACTTGGCCTGCTGAGGACTTGCTAGTGACTCGCTGACGACACACGTCAGCGAGCAAGTCTCATCAGCGAATCCCAGACATAACAATCATAATCGGATTTACCTGAATTGGAATCTTCTGCATCTTCTGTTGATTCTAGACCATCATCAGGATCTGCATCTGGAGCAACCATCATAGCTTTTCCCTTATCTTTCTGAGTCCCAGATGTACTAGCACCAACTGTACCAGCAATCTCTGACTTTGTCTGTCTTGGCGACTCCCCCTGAATGTCTGCAGTCTTTGAAGTATGAATGCTGCTTCACCCAAGTCTTTGATAGCGAAACACTTTCCAAGATAAGATTTAACGTCTTTCAACATTGGAATGTGATTTCCTATTATCAATATGTCATCGACATACAAGACAAGGAAAGTAACATTACTCCCACTAGCTTTGCGATATACACATGGCTCATCAGGATTCTGAACAAAATCAAACTTTTTGATCTCTTCATCAAACCTTTTCTTCCAACTTCTTGATGCTTGCTTTAGTCCATAAATGGACCTTTGAAGTTTGCATACTTTGTTGGGATACTTAGGATCGACAAAACCTTCTGGTTGTACCATATAGACTTCCTCGTCTAGAAAACCATTCAAGAAAGTGGTTTTGACATCCATTTGCCATATCTCAAAGTCATAGGACGCTGCTATGGCTAAGATGAACCTAATAGCTCTAATGTCCGCAACCAGATAAAAAGTTTCCTCATAATCAACTCCAAAGAATTGAGTATAACCTTTCGCCACAAGACGAGCTTTATAGGTGTGTACATTTCCATCCATGTCGGTCTTCTTCTTGAAGATCCACTTACACCCAACGGTTCTACCATTTGGTGGACGATCAACCAAGCTCCAGACTTGATTATCTTTCATGGATTTCATTTCCACATTCGCAGCTTCAAGCCATTTGTCAGATTCTAGATCTGATAATGCAGCATTGAAATTAGGAGGTTCATAATCCCAAAATGAAAAAGGAAGAGTCGTATGATTCATCATTGATCGAACCATTTCCAACAAGGTTTGATTCCTCCTCTCCAAAACACCATTATGTTGAGGAGTATATGGAGGAGTAAGCTGTTGAACTATTCCACAAGCTTTGAGATAATCTTTAAACTCTTGACTTAAGTATTCACCACCTCGATCCGAACGAAGGATCTTGATGGTTTTACTGAGTTGATTCTCCAATTCACTTTAAAATTCCTTGAATGTTTCAAAAACTTCATGTTTATGTTTAATCAAGTAAACATAACCATAACGACTGAAATCATCCGTAAAAGTGACGAAATAGGCCACATACATTCGAATGCTAAATGGGCCACATACATTCGAATGTATTAGTCCAAGTAGCTCTTTAGCCCTTTCCGGTTTATTTTGAAATGGTTTCCTTGTCATTTTGCCAGAAACACAAGATACGCATTTTTTAAATGATTCATCATTTGTTTGCAAGACACCATCCCTTTGAAGTCTTTCAATGCGTTTCTTGCCAACATGAGCAAGTCGACAATGCCAAAGATAAGTCAAGTCCGAATTGGGCTTGACTCTTTGCTAACATTATACATTGAATTATCCTTTGAATCACAACCACACATATCAATTTCATAAATACCATCACAAGCAATAGCATCAAAAGAATGAACATTATTTCTAGAAACTGAAATACCAATATCATTAAAAACATTAACGAATCTGTTGTTTTTGAACAAAGAAACTGAAATAACACCTCTAGTACTAGAAGGTGCATAATGACAATCGTTCAAAACAATTATTAAACCACTAGGTAAAACCAAATGATAATCTCCGATTTCTTCTACAGCTGCTGGTAGGCCATTTCCTACGAATAGTTGTAAAGATCCCGGTTTCAGTTTCATTCCCCTTCTAAGCCCCTGTAGAGAATTACAGATATGAGTACCACACCCAGTGTCGTAAACCCATGAATTCTGCTTAGAAAATGAATATAATTCAATAGTGAAGAATATACCTGAAGTCCCGGACGAACCGAGCTGCTTCTTCTTCAACTCAGCAAGATACTTGGGACAATTCCGCTTCCAATGACCTACTTCATTACAATGGTAACAAGGTAGGTTTTTAGCGGGATGTTCCTTATTCCCTGGAGGGGTCTTCTTAGGTTTAGGAGCAGCAGCAACTTGCTTCCCTTTACCTTCAGCCTTGCCCTTTCCCTTTGTTTTTTGCCTTTTTGGACATTTCCCCCCTTGATCATAAGAACTTGGGGAGTAGCAGTTTTCTTTGGCAACTTCTTTTCATACTCATTAGCCATGGCAAGAAGTTCCGTAACGGTCTTATTCATGCTATGCGTAGTATAATTGCGTGCAAATTCTTCAAAATCCTTAGATAAGGACTTAAGAATCATACCAATTTGTACTGGCCTTGCATATGCATTGTCCAACCTATCCAACTGCTCAAAATATCCTTTCATCTTAAGGATATGAGCGCTCACTGGTGTTCCTTGATCATGTCGCAAGTCATGAAGTACATCAATAAGATCGAATAACTCCATGGCAGCTTGCTTCTCGAACATAGACTTGAGTTCAGTAAGCATATCACATGGAAATGAATGCTCAAATTGCTTTTGTAGGTTAGCATTCATGCTTCCCAACATCAGACAAGCAACCTTATTATGTCTATCATATGCAACAGCATAATCCGCCGATTCTTGGTTAGAAGCATTGGCAGCAGGAGCAATGGGTCTTGGCTCTTCAAGGACTTGGTATTTCCTTTCAGCTCTCAAAACGATCATGAGCTAATGATACCAATCATTGAAATTCGGCCTAGAAAGCTTTTCCCTTTCCAACATCGACCTAAACGCCGATTGATGTATGTTTTGAGTGGAATTGTTTGTTGCCATCTACAAAACAGACAAAAGTTCAATTATCAGTATTCCGATAATTATCCTTAAGAAATGTAATTTACCCTTGTTAAATTCATCTAACAAATTACTTTTACTAAGGCTAGGATCCAACTTGACATACAATCATTTCATCAGTTGGTCTGCTAGAAATAACTGTATTCAAAAGGTAATCGAGAATCGATAATTGCATTCATGCAACTCCTAGATTTATGGGACTTAAAACAACACTGTAAAGGGGTATTAAGTGTTGTGTAAACATGTTTTGTCCTATCTTATGCCACGGGTTAAGGTCTCACCTCTTAACTCATTTTATGTTGCCCAATTAAGCCCATGTAGATAGTCCACCGCTGTCTCACAACGAGTGGTAATCTACCTTGAAGAGATACAATTCACCTACGTCGCACGTAGAGCAAAAAGCACTGGCAAGTGTCCTTAACAAAGTGGGTGACATTGACTTAACTTTAAATGGGTAATGCATTTCATGTGAATCAAAAGTTTATGTTTGAAGACTCATGCATAATCTTCGAAACATAATATTTAATAAAATCATTTGTATAGGCTTAACAACACAAGAGAGCTCGGTAGCTCCATTTGAACGCACAAAGAAGCGCAAGGGCAAAGGTTTGAGATGGACGCAATTAAAAACCCGCCCTTTTAGAAGGCTAACGCACTCCGACTTATACCTCTCTTAGAGTTTGTTCAAATGGGTGAGCCGGTGTATCTCAAGGTTGTAAGACTCTAATTTTATTAATGAAATCTCTATTTCGATAGTTCTTAGTCAAATTTATTTTCAAAACAATTTTTTGTAACACCACAATAATTTTAAGGTAATAAAATAACCCCTTTTTGTAGTTTTGACATTAAAATAAGTTCCTAATATTTTATTTTTGATTATGGGGTTAATTTAGTTGGAACGTTAACGGATAGCGGGTATTTTATCATCAGAATTCTAAATGGGTCGTGGCATCCATATGGAGTGCCAGCCACATTGTTATGGGTTATTCACATTTCCACTAACTCATCCTTTCTTCTTCTCCTCCATAATTCTTCTTAATTCAAAGAAAACCTCAACTAAATCCTTCATGCAATACTACTAAATTATCCAAGAATCATCATAACAATAACCTCATATGATCAAGAAATTGAAAAGTTAGGGTTTGAGTTGGAGTAGTGGTGGTGGCCGAATTATTGAAAGAAAAAGGGAAGAGTTTGTGATTTGAAAACCCTAATCTTTTATCTTCCATCATTGAGGTATAGAATTCTTAACCTAATTTCTTTTCCCTTTCTTTGAATTAGGGTTCTTGTAAGGTGAAATTGGGGATTTTGCTAGTAATGAGTGCCTATATGAGTTTTTCCCCAAAATTCTTGTATATTATGATTGTGTCGTTGAGTTGCATGTTGAAATCTTTAATAATGAGAATGTTAGTAGTGAAACTCCAAATAAGGAAATGGTGACTTTGCTAGCTACATGATGATGTTGATGATGATGATGAATCCTTGGGTAATATGAGATTTTGTTAAGTAAGCAACTCAATGACTTAATGGGAAGGGTTAGGGTTAGGAATGCTAGTGAAAGGTTGGTTTAGCTATAGTGAAATAGCTAGGAAATGTGAATGGTGTCTTATATGTGCATTATGATATGTTGATAGGTTGAAAGCTTGGTTTTGTGCATTTGCGGTTATCTTGATTATTTGTTGTGTCGCGAAGGAGGTGAGTATACTTGCATAAATTGTATATTCGTCGGGTCAATTACCATTCATGTTGAGTGAGTCCGTGGTGGTAATTGATTTGGCGTTAAGTCCCATGTTTATGGTTGAGCTTGATTACAGGCCTAATTGGTGGCCATAGGCTCATGCGGAGCATCTGTTATTGTTTTAATTGTGATGGTAATCATTTGCTTATATGGATCCATGTAATGCCTAGCCCAAGGGTGAGTATTATGGATATGACACGATGGTGTCATAGTCCATATGCAACAGTCCCTTGAGCATTGCCCTCCTTTGTTTATATGATATTATGCAAGCATATTCACTAAGCATTCGCTTACCTTTCAGATGTTTACCCTTTTGATTTTAGGTGGTTCCGGAAGAAGGAACTAGGTTTGCTTGACTCGAAGAATAGAGAACGAAGTTGCTAGGGATTGTAGATAGTTGGAAGGTATCTTGGCCATTCTCGGAAGAATAGCATGATTTGGTTAGAAACCTAGTTGTCCCTCTTGACATTGGCTCATGGTACATTTTGGTTGTTATTGGCCATATTTTGATATGTTTTGTAATTGGTCATGTTCTTGTCTTTTGGAGTTGATAAGGATAGTTGGTTTGGTTGTAGCATGTCAAATGGGTAATCGACCCATATAGTTGCGTGGTCGATCATGGATCAAACTAATTCGGCAAATATGAATGTTTTCGGGTTAACTATCTTACTTTCAATTCTGGAACGTAACTTCCTTATAATGTTGGTTGTGGTTCAAAGGTTTTGGTTAAGTCTTGTTGTGGGCAAAAATTTGATGTTGCTCGGTAAATGGGCCACTGCGGCGCAGTGGGAGCGTGCCGAGCCCACTGCGGCGCAGTGGAATCCCACTGCCCAAATCTCTCTCTTCTTCCCACTGCGGCGCAGTGGGAGCATGCCTAGCCCACTGCGGCGCAGTGGAGGTTCTTCCAGTTTTGGTCCGAGAATTTCCACTGCGGCGCAGTGGAAGTACTCGACCTCACTGCGGCGCAGTGGGGACATAAAAAAAAAAAAAAAAACTTTTCCGTTATTGAGTGGTGTCGTTATAAGTGGTATCAGAGCCAAGGTTTAAGGGATTTAGGTATTCCCTCGTATAGCGAGTGCCTAGACTTAAACCTTAGTTGAGACTCGACCTTAGGTATTAGAAATTTTATATGGGACCCGAATATGTGTTCGATGATGTTAGCTTATGAACTTGCTAGTATTAAAGCACAATAAGAAGCCGGCCTTATTGTGATTGAAGTACTAACAAATTGATAAACCAACCGCATCAAACTTTGGAACGGTCTAGTATAAAGTTATAGCTTTTGGCTTATGACTCGTAGAGAGAGATAGGCTGTGTATTTAAATCGATTTACTTACTCTTATTATAGAAAGGCGGAACAACATCGTGAGGAGGAAGAACATGATCGACATGACGAAGAGGAAGTTACCTTCCCGGAAAATAGCATGGACATTTCCGACCAAATTGGAAGGGCGTTGGAGAAATACACTCCACTTTTACTTAAAAGGCTAAACCAAACAATGGAAGGGGCTATGAATGATCATATAGCCCAGATGATTAGAGAGGAGGTGGCTCTAAATGTTCAGCGAGAATTTGAAAAGAGAGATGGAAAAGGGAAGGGTAAGAAGGACAATGAAGATGAGGAGGTGGAAGTAATGGGGGAGAAGTTCCACAAGAAGAAGTTCTCTTTTCAGGATTTTGATGTGTGTCACCCTCCTAAATATCATGGTGACCGCAACCCCATTGTCTGTACCAGATGGGTGTCAGAGATTGAAGGGTCTTTTCGCACCAGTCAATGCCCTGAGGATCTTAAAGTGGTGTATGCTGTGAGCATGTTGAGGGATAAAGCGAAGAGATGGTGGGACAATTTATTATTGGTGAAGAAGGAAGCACTTGATAACGTGGATTGGCCTGAGTTCAAGGCCACGTTCTATAAGGAATTTAGATCAGAGGCGGAGGTGACTAGGTTGAGGAGTGAATTCCTCAATGAATCTCAAGGAACCCTTAGTTTGACGGAGTTTCGTGCCCAATTTCTTGATAAGGCACAATTCTGTCCCGAGTTCTTAGAGAATGAGCACTTGATGAAGGAGCAGTTTTATATGAAGTTGAAGAAGAGTTTGAGGGAGAGGATTAGTTTACGTCAATTGGAGTCTTTCTCCATGTTGTGTGATGTGGCTCGGGATTACGAGATCGAGCAAACTAGAGTTGATGAGAATGAGGTGAAGAGAAAGTATAATAGGGATAAGTCACCAAATAAAAGGTTTAAACAAGAAGGTGCTTCCGGTAGTAATGCCTTTAGAAGAAATGCTCCCTTTTGCAAAACTTGCAAGAGAAATCATCATGGCTCGTGTAGGGAGAAAGCTTGCTACAACTGTGGGAAGACGGGCCATGTGAGTCGAGATTGTAGGTCGAAGCCCCATAAGCCCCTCATTTGCTTTAAGTGTTTTGAAGAGGGACATATGAAGAGCTCATGTCCTAAGCTAACCGAAGAAGAGAGAAAAGAGGAACGAAGGAGAGAGGCAGAAAGGAAGAATGCATTGGCACACGGCAATCAGCGGGGGAGGTCCTTCCAACTTACCGTGGAGCAAGCTAAGAACGCTGATGACGTAGTTACAGGTACCTTTCTTATGTATAATGTGCCTATGCGAATTCTTTTTGACTCCGGGGCGAATAGATCATTTGTTGCAACTAGGATGATTCATGCTATTCCTATGTCTAAATCGAGTTTAGATCATACCTTACAAGTTGAGGTCGGGAACGGGAGGACGGAGATAGTAAGAGATGTGTATAAAAATTGTGAAATCAAAATTGTTACGGAATTCTTCCAAGTTAACCTAATTCCCTTCCCAATGGGAGAGTTTGATGTGATTTTGGGTATGGATTGGTTGAGTTCTTGTAATGCCAAGATAGCGTGTGACGAAAAGGCAGTTTATTTGAAGACCTCTAAAGGTGAAGACTTGATAGTATACGGTGATAGAACTGGGCGCCCTATATCCGTTTGTACTTTTGCTCGTGCCCGGCGTTATTTGTCTCATGGATGTCATGCATACCTTGCTCACATCGTTGATGTCAAGAAGAAATCTCTATCTATTGAAGATATCCCCATAGTTCGTGATTTTTCCGATGTTTTTCCCGACGACTTGTCGGGTGTTCCTCCCGAGCGGCAAGTTGAGTTTTCTATTGATCTTGTTCCGGGGGCTACCCCCATTGCTAAGGCTCCCTATCGATTGGCACCAACGGAGATGCAAGAAATGATGAAGCAACTCCAGGAGTTACTAGAAAAGGGGTTCATTCGCCCTAGTAATTCTCCTTGGGGTGCACCGGTACTATTTGTTAAAAAGAAAGACGGGAGCATGCGCATGTGTATCGATTACCGGGAGTTAAACAAGGTGACCATTAAGAATAAATATCCATTGCCAAGAATCGACGACTTATTTGATCAACTTCAAGGAGCTTCGTATTTTTCCAAAATAGATCTTCGTTCGGGTTATCACCAACTCAAAGTACGTGATGAAGATATCCCTAAGACCGCTTTTCGTACTCGTTATGGCCATTTTGAATTCGTGGTCATGCCTTTTGGTCTTACAAATGCTCCCGCGGCCTTCATGGATCTCATGAACCGTGCATGTCGTCCCATGCTTGATAAATCCGTTATCGTTTTCATTGATGATATCCTTATCTATTCTAAGAGTTCATCCGAACATGAAATCCACTTGGGAGAGGTGTTGGGAACCTTGCGAAAAGAAAGACTCTATGCCAAGTTCTCCAAATGTGAATTCTGGCTAAGGGAGGTACAATTCCTTGGTCACATTGTTAGTAATGAAGGAATCAAGGTGGATCCGGCAAAGATAAATGCGGTGATGAAATGGGATCAACCAAAGAACCCATCGGAGATTAGAAGTTTCCTTGGTCTAGCGGGGTACTATCGTCGTTTTATACAAGATTTCTCCAAAATAGCCTCACCTTTGACCAAGTTAACTCGGAAGAACATCAAATTTGAATGGGGAAATGATCAAGAAGTTGCTTTTCGGCAATTACGGGAGAAATTGAGTCAAGCCCCGGTACTTGTTCTACCTGAAGGCATGGAGGATATGACAGTGTATTGTGATGCATCATCAAATGGGCTTGGGTGCGTGTTGATGCAAAGAGGAAAGGTCATTGCCTATGCCTCAAGACAATTGAAGGAGCATGAGAAGCGTTATCCCACTCATGATTTAGAGTTGGCGGCGGTTGTTTTCGCATTGAAGATTTGGCGCCACTATCTCTATGGAGTCAAATTCACCATCTATTCCGATCACAAGAGCCTTAAGTACTTCTTCGAACAAAGAGACCTCAATAATCGGCAACGAAGATGGCTTGATCTTTTGAAAGACTACGATTGCGAAATTTGGTATCATCCCGGGAAGGCAAATGTTGTGGCGGATGCGCTAAGCCGGAAGAGTTCACATCATTCTATCATCATCTCCCCATTATGGGTCTTAATCACTAACGATTTTATGGAGCAAATAAAAACGGCTCAAGAAAAGGCTTTACAACGGGACCCTAAGAAGGAGAGAATTCAAGGTCAAACGCAATATTTCGCCAAGGATTCGCGTGGTCTTACCCTGCGCTTTGGAAGAATTTGGATTCCTTTCTCTTGTGAGTTAAAACAAGTTTTACTCAATGAAGCTCACAAATCCAAATATTCTATTCACCCCGGTGCTACCAAGATGTATCATGACCTAAAGGTTGATTATTGGTGGCCCGGAATGAAAAGAGATGTGGTGAAATGTGTGGAAGGGTGTCTAACTTGTGCTCAAGTCAAGGCGGAGCATCAAAAGCCGTACGGTATGATGCAACCACTAGAGATCCCTAAGTGGAAATGGGAGGATATCACTATGGATTTTGTCACCAAATTGCCCAAAACACCTAGAAACCAATTCGACACGATTTGGGTGATTGTTGATAGGTTAACGAAAAGTGCCTTGTTCCTCCCCATTCGCGAAGCATCATCATCCGAAGTTTTGGCGAAGATATATGTTAAAGAAGTAGTAGCAAGGCATGGAGTTCCAATCTCCATTGTGTCGGATAGGGATACTCGTTTCACTTCTCATTTTTGGCGGAAATTTCAAGAAGAAATGGGTACGACTTTAAAGTTTAGTACCGCTTATCATCCACAAACCGATGGCCAAAGTGAGAGAACTATCCAAACTCTCGAAGACATGCTACGGGCGTGCATCATCGATTTTGGTGGGACTTGGGATCTTTACCTACCATTGGTGGAGTTCTCGTACAACAATAGTTACCACTCAAGCATACAAATGCCACCATATGAGATGTTGTATGGTAGGAAGTGTAGATCTCCCATTTGTTGGGGAGAAGTGGGACAAAGAGAAATTGGTGGTACGGAAGTGGTTTTGAAGACAACCGAGAAGATTGATGTGATCAAGGAAAGACTTAAGGCGGCCCAAGATCGACAAAAAACCTATGCGGACAAACGAAGAAGACCGATTGAGTTCGATGTGGGAGATCGTGTTTTGTTAAAAGTGTCTCCATGGAAAGGCGTCTTACGGTTTCGAAAACGTGGAAAGTTGAGCCCCCGTTTCATCTGTCCTTTCAAGATTCTTACTAGAGTTGGCAAAGTTGCATATCGTTTAGAATTGCCCGATGAGCTTTCGGGAATTCATCCCACTTTTCATGTCTCGCACCTTAGAAAGTGTCTCGCCGACGATGCATCCTATGTACCTTTGGAGGAAATTGAAGTGGACAACAAATTGAACTATATGGAAGAACCAGTCGCCATCGTGGAAGAAGAACTTAGGAGAGTTCAAAACAAGACGGTGAGAACATACAAGATTTTATGGAAGCATGGAAGGATGTCCGATTGTACGTGGGAATCCGAACATGATGTTTTAGTATACTATCCGTCCTTGCATATGGCTTGGATCATGAGGTCATGATCCGTTCCAAGTGGGGGAGAGTTGTAACACCCCAATAATTTTAAGGTAATAAAATAACCCCTTTTTGTAGTTTTGACATTAAAATAAGTTCCTAATATTTTATTTTTGATTATGGGGTTAATTTAGTTGGAACGTTAACAGATATCGGGTATTTTATCATCAGAATTCTAAATGGGTCGTGGCATCCATATGGAGTGCCAGCCACATTGTTATGGGTTATTCACATTTCCACTAACTCATCCTTTCTTCTTCTCCTCCATAATTCTTCTTAATTCAAAGAAAACCTCAACTAAATCCTTCATGCAATACTACTAAATTATCCAAGAATCATCATAACAATAACCTCATATGATCAAGAAATTGAAAAGTTAGGGTTTGAGTTGGAGTAGTGGTGGTGGCCGAATTATTGAAAGAAAAAGGGAAGAGTTTGTGATTTGAAAACCCTAATCTTTTATCTTCCATCATTGAGGTATAGAATTCTTAACCTAATTTCTTTTCCCTTTCTTTGAATTAGGGTTCTTGTAAGGTGAAATTGGGGATTTTGCTAGTAATGAGTGCCTATATGAGTTTTTCCCCAAAATTCTTGTATATTATGATTGTGTCGTTGAGTTGCATGTTGAAATCTTTAATAATGAGAATGTTAGTAGTGAAACTCCAAATAAGGAAATGGTGACTTTGCTAGCTACATGATGATGTTGATGATGATGATGAATCCTTGGGTAATATGAGATTTTGTTAAGTAAGCAACTCAATGACTTAATGGGAAGGGTTAGGGTTAGGAATGCTAGTGAAAGGTTGGTTTAGCTATAGTGAAATAGCTAGGAAATGTGAATGGTGTCTTATATGTGCATTATGATATGTTGATAGGTTGAAAGCTTGGTTTTGTGCATTTGCGGTTATCTTGATTATTTGTTGTGTCGCGAAGGAGGTGAGTATACTTGCATAAATTGTATATTCGTCGGGTCAATTACCATTCATGTTGAGTGAGTCCGTGGTGGTAATTGATTTGGCGTTAAGTCCCATGTTTATGGTTGAGCTTGATTACAGGCCTAATTGGTGGCCATAGGCTCATGCGGAGCATCTGTTATTGTTTTAATTGTGATGGTAATCATTTGCTTATATGGATCCATGTAATGCCTAGCCCAAGGGTGAGTATTATGGATATGACACGACGGTGTCATAGTCCATATGCAACAGTCCCTTGAGCATTGCCCTCCTTCGTTTATATGATATTATGCAAGCATATTCACTAAGCATTCGCTTACCTTTTAGATGTTTACCCTTTTGATTTTAGGTGGTTCCGGAAGAAGGAACTAGGTTTGCTTGACTCGAAGAATAGAGAACGAAGTTGCTAAGGATTGTAGATAGTTGGAAGGTATCTTGGCCATTCTCGGAAGAATAGCATGATTTGGTTAGAAACCTAGTTGTCCCTCTTGACATTGGCTCATGGTACATTTTGGTTGTTATTGGCCATATTTTGATATGTTTTGTAATTGGTCATGTTCTTGTCTTTTGGAGTTGATAAGGATAGTTGGTTTGGTTGTAGCATGTCAAATGGGTAATCGACCCATATAGTTGCGTGGTCGATCATGGATCAAACTAATTCGGCAAATATGAATGTTTTCGGGTTAACTATCTTACTTTCAATTCTGGAACGTAACTTCCTTATAATGTTGGTTGTGGTTCAAAGGTTTTGGTTAAGTCTTGTTGTGGGCAAAAATTTGATGTTGCTGGGTAAATGGGCCATTGCGGCGCAGTGGGAGCGTGCCGAGCCCACTGCGGCGCAGTGGAATCCCACTGCCCAAATCTCTCTCTTCTTCCCACTGCGGCGCAGTGGGAGCGTGCCTAGCCCACTGCGGCGCAGTGGAGGTTCTTCCAGTTTTGGTCCGAGAATTTCCACTGCGGCGCAGTGGAAGTACTCGACCTCACTGCGGCGCAGTGGGGACATAAAAAAAAAAAAAAAAAAATTTTGCGTTATCGAGTGGTGTCGTTATATTTTTGCATCACCTTTATACAAATTATAAACAATACAAAAATTAATAAGTTTGCTAATTCTGTACTACTTAATCATGTAACAAGTTAAGGTAGGCCACCTAAACATGGTCACTATGGTTCATTCATATGTTTAAACCCGGCTCCCCCTTCCGAAGAAGAGGATCACATGCATCAAGTTACCTTGATTGCGTAAGCCTTTAAACAAAATAACTAACACTTAGCACATAAACACATAAAAACATGCTTACTGGAAATTTCCAGTAGCGTCACGACCAGTTTAAGCCTGTTTCTCATCCGATTCAGCTTTCGACCAGACCTACAAAGTGGTAGCCCTATGCGTCTTCAATCTACAGTCCGAATTTGGGTTTCTAACTCATCATCAAGTAAAAGATATGAATTTTTTAGTAAGCTGTCGCAAACCAGAAACTTTACACGAAAAATTCACATTGTCACATAATTATCTAATAATTAACCCTAATTATTGGATCATCATGCTTTGCAAAATATATCTCTATATATCCAGTAAAATCACAATAAATTTTGCATGAATTTCTTGTGATTTTACTATTATTTAACAACTTTAAATAATTAAGATACACATAATCATGCAATTTATTACATAAATAATGTCAATTCACAATTCAAAACTTGCTTGAGGGTTTCAATCTTCATTGAATTAGGTTAAAATTTAATTAAACAAAAAACCCTTATTTTTATTCAATTAAAAACTGAAAATTTAATTAATTAAAATAAGAAAGCAACCTTTAATTATTTAACAATTAATTAAATTAACCAACCCTAAAACCCCTTCAAGTTTTGATATTTGTAATTAATAGATCACATATGTGGCTCGTGATACCACTGTTAGAATATGAAGACATAAACATACATAATCACGAGTAAGCGCAACGGAAGAAATCGAAACATATATGCAATCAAATTAATTAACAAAGAATAGAATTGAGTTGTGTACCTTATTTAAAGCTCAAACAAGATAATAATAATAATGATATTATTATTGCTTAGGGTTTAAAGCAAAACCCTTGTACGATCGCACACTAGACACCCCGAATAATGTATGCTAGTACCCGATCACAAACCAAACAAACCTTTGCTTCAACCCTTAACTTCAAAGTCGAAATACCCTTAATGAAAAGGGGAGATCGGCCACTTCGAAGAAAAAGGGAGAAAAGGAGAGAAAACTTATGTAAAAGAAAAGAATGAAAAACCTAGAATTAAGTTCTCTATTTATAGGACTTAATTAGGTTCACTTAGCTTGGAAAATAAGCTACGTCAAGGCTTACAAAGCCTTAATGTGGCCCGCCCCTTAAGCTATTAGAGTCCAAAGTTCATTTCCAATTTTCACATTTTGATCCTCCTCTTTAATCAATTAAATATTTTAATTATATTTAATTAATCATTTCGTGATCAAACTAATCAATATATTACTTTAATATATCAATTAATATTATCGACTTACCATATCATTTCGTGTAACCCCGTAAGCTTAAATTATTCCCGAACATTCGATTTATAATAAAATGATCCTACTCTAACACCTTTTAACAAAAGCAACAGCACCTCGTTTAACTCTCTTTTCAATTAATTGACCTGCTTGCTAATTAATTTAAGCTAGTATTAATTATTGACGTGCTTTCTTTTTCTCCCTTTTTGCAGCCGTACGAAACCACCCGAAGCACCTCCTTTAATTTGACCTACTACTAATTGTCATCTCCCACAAAAAATTATTATTGAGCTGCTCCCTAAATAAATATAGTTGTGTTGTTGATGTTGTTTTCCTCGGCTGCCGACCTCACCAAAACAAAGGGCATCGGCCCTTCTTCTTTTTCTTGGGCTGGACTCACGAATCATCAGGCCCAAATGGGCTTTTCTCTTGCCGGGCCGCTGCTTCTTTCTTTCCTCTCTTTCTCGGCTGGACAAGTGCACGACACCACCACAACTTTTGGATTCTCAATCCTATAAATGTTGCTGCTGTCCAGTAAACCATCACCATGATATATTTAGTCTAAGCATTGTACTATGGTGCTTCATCTAGCCGAGTCCAACACTTAGCATTTTAGTCCAATCTTGTCACATTTCATGATATAGACCTGTTAGTAACCTGAAACACTAACAAATACCATAAAACACCTAAAACTCATACAAAACGACCATAAACAACCATAAAACATCGAAACAATTATGTGGAAAATATGTATAAATTGAGTCACATCAAAGACAAAGATAACACTTGTAACCATTTATTACAAATCTTGAGGTCTAAAGGGGATATGATTGGTATTATTCACAGGGGAGTGTTGAATGCTTTGGAGTTGAGGGATAGAGAACTTGAGCATGAATGCTAAGTCAAAGCTTTAATAGAGCGGGTCCAAAATCAGAAGAATGAATATGATGCTTAACTTGCTGCTTTTGAGCTTCGATTAATTGCTCTGGAGTCTTGCCGACCGGCCTCGGTTTCTAAAAGACAGGATGATCCTGATTCCGATGATCACCCCGAGGGGGAGAACCAAGGCATGGTCAAGCTAATGTTAACACTTATTCGGCAAGAGTGGAAGATGCTAGTGGTGATGTTGAAATGAGAGAAAGAAATGAAGGTGGAAATCAAGGAGTGATTGAAGATCAAGCTGAAATCGATAGATTAGCTGAATGTAGAGCTAAGTCAGATGAAATGTGGACAGAGCTTGGTCTAAATGTGATTGAGGTTGAAGATGTTGAAAGTTTGGTTGAGATAAATAGGAGAATTGAAGAAGTTGTGGATGAGGCTATAATTGAATTAGCTGAAGGAGAGGATGCTGCATAGGCTATCAAAGACAATATTGTTTTAGATGAGCCTGAATTTGTAGAGACTCAAGAACAAGAACGTGGAGAAACTACCGATGAACCAGTGTTTAAAGAATTTGCAGACCTTGATTACTTTAAAATTGGTCCATCAAGTATAAGTGAAGTTGGAGAGTCAGCAAATCCTTCTGTGTCAACTCCTAAGCATTACACATCTAATGATTTTGATGGGTTTGATGAGCTGAAAAAAACTCCTGAAGTTGTTTCTCAAGACTTTAAAAAGTCTACATTCAAGCAAGTGTTAAGAGAAGCAATCAATTCTGAAGAAGAACCACTTCCTGATTATTTCCCTACCGAATTGACTGAGGAGCAGTGGAATTTTATGAATAGGGGGACAATTCCTAAGGGATCAAGCAAGAACGATTGCACTTGGTATTAAGCCAAAGCAAGCTGCATTCAAATCAAGATTTTTGGAGGAAAGAGCATTTCCTATCTTCTGTGGAGCTACTAAGGTTGCGAAAGTAAAAAGACCAGAATTTGTTGCTATGTATAGGTTTAAGGATTCAAGACAAGTTGAAGAACACAGAGCTCTCCTAAAACTTACAGATAGTTACAATTCAAATATTCTTGAAGATCAAAGGAAGTTCAGGATCTTGGTGCTTGTCAGAGTGATTTTGATAAGGAAAACGCATATATCAGTTCCTTGCTTTCATGTATAGAGAGAGAATGGTTTGATATACAGATTCAGTGAAGCTCATTTCAAACTCTTACTTGTTGATGACATAATCTTTCTCTACAACCATTATGTCAATGCCATTCAAAGATATCGTGAGGATCTTATTACTTTTGATGCAGTGAAGAGATATATGTCAAGTGTTATTCACATGCATCTTTAGAAGATTTTTAGATTGGTTTTGAGTTGGTTAAAAGGAAGATTAATGTTCCATATCCTGATCAAAGTCTTTATACAACAGATATTTAAGAGCTTAATATTGGTCATGTTCTTGAAAAACCAACACTTGGAGTAATTTTTCTTAACAGTAGAAAGAAGAAAATCTTCATCAAAATGTGTGACCTTGCTTCTTACTCTGTTGGAACTTTGGAATTCTGTAAGAATGTGTTGTTATGTTTAGAAGAAGATGAAGAATCTGAACAGAAGAAAGCACTACTAGATCGAGTAATCGACAAGATTGATAAAAGACTGGATTTCAGGGAGAGCAATAGGATCTTAAGAGAAACAAAGAATGTTAAGAAGTCCAAGTATGTTGTTCGTTGAAAAGGAGGATGATGGATCAAGTATGAGCCTAGCAATGTTGTAGGACCACATAATCTTCCTCTAAAAGATTATGAAGCAAACATGGTGGTTCTTGATGATAGACCGGAAGGTAACAACTAGTTCTGGCATCCAAATAGAAACAGACCAAATACTCGAGATTGAAGACTTTTGATTGTTGGATATCTTTTGGCAAATCAATACTACGGGGGGATGATTAGAAGTATTATTTGTAGTTGTTGATTTGTATTAAAACAAATTTTGTACTTATATTGTAATGTTCTTAAGTATGGAAGGGGAAGAAGTGTAAATTGTATAGAAGTATATAAACCCCCTCCATAGCTTAGTCTTGTAACCTTTACACATATAATACAATCTAATCTTTCCTTTACAGACACACTCTTTCTCTCTCGGCACATACAGACACTTACACACAGTAAAGCTCAAATTCTCATCTTTACACAAGTTATCATAATTTAAGTATTCATTCCATATAGGTAAACGTGCTCTTAACGTGTCGCCAATTATCGACTAAATTGTCCAAAAGCGTGCTAGCTGACTTTGACCACATTTTACAAGTTTGACCAAAGCTGACCAAATTACGAGTTTGACTAAGTTGACCGAATCGACAAAAGTTGACCAACGTCGACTAAATCGACCAAAGTTGACTAAACCGACCAAAGTTGACTAAACCGACCAAGATTGACCAAAGTTGACTAAACCGAGGTAGTAATCGAAATCCGAGGTCTCAATTGAAAGTTGGGGTCTTAAATTGAATTTGAGGTCTTATTTGAGATTTGGGGTAGTATTTTACTAAAACACAAAATGAAATTGAGAGGCTAAATTGAAAGGTTAAAATAAGTGGCTAGTAATCTGGGGTAGTATTTCACTAAAAGATAAAATTGAGATTTGTGTGGTCGTAAATGGGAAAATGCAAGGCTAAATCAGAAATGCGAGGTCGTAAATCGACGGGGTCGCACACTGGGTTGTTCTTCCCCAAAATTCATTCTAGAAAACCCTAATTGTATCTTTCCATCTGGAAGGTGTTTTTATCATCAAATTGTACTTTTAGACTCCCTAATATGATGGAAAAATCACCCTAAAGTCGGAAACTCGAAAAACGGACTTAAACCCGAAAACCCATTTGAACAAAGTTTATAAAAGTGTAAAAAAATTCCTACGCCTAACCCGTATTCTTCCTCAACCAAATTCCTAGGCTGAGTCCGGCTAAAGACTCGTCAAACTTAGCGCTTCTTGGGAGGCAACCAAAGCCATATTTAATTTTAATTTTTAGGAAATATGTGACTAATTAAGTGATTGTTTTAAATTTTATTATTTGTGATCTATTTTATGAGTATGATTTGAGTATCACATATGCAAGCTTTCAATGGATCAAGAACACAAGTAACATATTGCAATCGTATTTTGTTTTCATTTTTATGTTTATGTTTCAACTCATTATTTTCCGTTTTGATATTTTGAATGAAGTGTGCAGGAGTATTTTGCTTTGTAGTCTTAAGAAAACCATGCACTTGGCCAAAAGCTAAGTGTGAGGGAGTTCGACCATGAAATTGCTGAAGAAATCAGACATCGAAACACGTACAAGAGTCAAAAGCGTTGCTGCTTACTCACCAGCGCCGCTGCCTTCCAGCCAGCGCCACTGCCAACTCCGTTTTGCGCACCAAATCGCGAAAAATAAAAAAAAAACATAAAAACCAATAATAAAAAAAAATCAAAAAATCAGAAAATACCGAAAAGAAAAGAAGGTGGAGACGCATCAATGGATCACCATCAAATGGAGAGGACTGAAGTTTTGAAGCTCATCATGTTCAAGTCGCTCCACAAATGCCATCTTCAACAACTATCATGCAATTCAGACCCGGGAAGTTTCGTTAATCCATTTCAGTTTTACTTTTTACGTGTTTTTCCTATTTCCCGGTGTTTCTATGTCTAGTACAATGAGAACGTTGTACAATTTAAGTGTGAGGGGATGGAATAGGAAAAACCCTTGGTCTAATTGTTTGATTTACAACAAGTTTTCTACTACTTATTTCATGCAAAAAAAAGTAATTGTGTCTGAAAACTATTTTGGGAATATAAGCTTTGTAAGTAGACAAAAGATGACGATAACTAAGCAATATTAGCTTGGTAGATGAACGGTTAGTTATAATTGTTAGCTTAAGTATAGTTTTGTGGTTGTTCATGCTTCCAACTGGATTAGAGCTTAGACTGAAACTGTATGCGATTATGTTTGCCATAGTACATTTAACCAAACTTTAATATGCCTAGCAATTAGAGCTTTCTAGTTATTAGTATAGGTATATTAATTGGACCTAATGCTATACATGCTTGTGTAGGAACTAGTTTAGATATGTGGTTCGCCTTAATTCTTACACTATTTAATGTGAACTAGTTGCATGCGGGGTAGGAATATGAGTCATCTGGGTCTCTGATAATGTCTATTGCATGAATAATGTAGTATATCTTTAAAAAAGACAATCAGTAGATTAATAAAAGTTTAAATAACTGTTAACGAGTAAAATCTAAATGCATCAAGTTATATCGCTCTCCGTGTGAGGAACCACCGACCTGTCATCGCTGTCTTGATGTGAACTTTTAGTTGAGTTATGTCGCTCTGCGAGTGGGGAACCATCGACCTGTCAGCGTTGTCTCAACTATTAAAGATGATAATATCATATAACTGCTTTAGTCTTTAGCTATTGAGCATGACTGTAGCGTAGGAGTATATATATGTAGTGACTCACAAGTTCACAAACGAATGAATATAAATGCCTTTGCTAGTAGCTAGTAGTTCTGTTTGCTATACAAACCTTAAATAAGTGCTTAACTAGTCAGCAGAAAGTAGTAGGATTGAGTTATAAGACATGTGGAAATATATAACTGTTTTAGAGGTATTAACACGAATAAAAAGTTAGCTTTTAGTTTTAATTAACCAATTATCTTGTATCTAGCTATAGATTAATGATTTTGTCATAAACGCTCTCAAATCATTTTGCATGACTAATCTTTTCAAATGTTTTTAATAAAGTAGAACACTTTAACACTTAAGATGTCCATTCCTCATTGTTTTATTTTTCTTCGACTATTTGCTTGAGGACAAGCAAAGACTTAACTGTGGGGGTATATGATAAGCGTCCATTTTGTGATAAAAACTCATATTGAAAGACTTCATTTCTATGTCTAAATGAGTTAATATTCTGGAACTATTGGTATTTAATGAATTGTATGTTTATGCAGGTTCATGGAAGATGTAAGAAAGGGTAAATGGCATTAAGTAACTCAAGATGAAGTCCTATGAAATTAAAAGACACGAGGAGTTGATTCAGGAGCCGAACAAAGACGCACAAGCTGCAGCAAGAGTAACCAGCGTTGCTGGCAGCCAAGCCAGCGCACTGGTCAATGCCGCTCATCAAGCAACCAGCTCTGCTAGCCCATGCCCAGCGCCGCTGGGTGACCCAGATCAGCAACCGACTTTACACTCTATATAAGTCGAACTAACCCTCAAAACCCTAAGACATAAAGCACACGCGTACATGGATATTACATAGGAATAACTAAATTAGTGCATAAATTAAGCATAAGTAGTCGAATTACATGGTTCGAATAAGCAAAAGAGAAGTCATAACCCATAGGTTCAACATAAGATAAGTTCCCACGTAGGGGAAACGATTAGGCATATTGCCAACCAGCACATAGAAAAGCATGCAAATCTCCAAATCCTAAGCCTGAAGTCTGCTACGGGTCCCATGCTACCATTCCTAGCCACGATTTTCTCGATTACCTGAAAGGATACTTAAAAGCGTCAACATAATGGTTGGTGAGTTCGTAAGTTTCATAGAAAGCATTTAGTAGTAAAACAAGCTTTTATAAGTACACACAACAGCGTTTGACTATAGACTTACTTGAGATACAAAAAGTACAAACATCTTAAGATTCTAAAACGTCTCAAGGCCATTTGGTTAACCAGGCAGCGGTAGAACACACAGGGATAGGCACAAAGCACTATCGACCACATAAAGCACACATAGGGATAGGCATACGGCACTATCGATAAAGCACACACAGAGATAGGCACACGACACTATCGATAAAGCACACACAGGGTATCATGAAGTGGTCTATAATCGTCATAGTAAAAAAGTTTTCGTAATATAATCGTAAATGTAATCCAATGTATGAAATCATAAGTGTATATGAAGAATGTAACCACCAGTATATCCAAAATAGATAGTCATAAAGCACCATATACGTTTTATCGAAAAAACACTTTGTATCCTTTCAGCCCCATGAAAACATGTAAAAAAAGGGGGTACCATACTCACCTGAATGCCAGCAATAAGATCAAACTACACAGGATATCAGAAAGCAAGTAACCGTTACACAATCAATCTATTACAAGTTATTATAATTTAAGTATTCATTCCATATAGGTAAACGTGCTCTTAACGTGTCGCCAAGTATCGACTAAATTGTCCAAAAGCATGCTAGTTTGACTTTGACCACAATTTACAAGTTTGACCTAAGTTGACCAAATCGAAAAAAGTTGACCAAGGTTGACCAAATCGACCAAAGTTGACTAAACCGACCAAGGTTGACCAAAGTTGACTAAATCGAGGTAGTAATCGAAATCCGAGGTCTCAATTGAAATTTGAGGTCTTAAATTGAATTCGAGATCTTATTTAAGATTTGGGGTAGTATTTCACTAAAATACAAAATGAAATTGCGAGGCTAAAATAAGAGGCTAAATTGAAAGGCTAAAATAAGAGGTTAGTAATCTGGGGTAGTATTTCACTAAAAGACAAAATTGAGATTTGCGAGGCTAGATTTGCGAGGTCCTGAATGGGAAAATGCGAAGCTAAATCAGAAATGCGAGGCTAAATCAGAAATGCGAGGTCGTAAATCGACCGGGTCGTAAACTGGGCCGTTCTTTCCCAAAATTCATTCTAAAAAACCCTAATCGTATCTTTCGATCTGGAAGGTGTTTTCATCATCAGATTGTACTTTTAGACTCCCTAATGTGATGGGAAAACAACCCTAAAGTCGGAAACTCGAAAAACGGACTTAAACCCGAAAATCCATTTGAACAAAGTTTATAAAAAGTGTATAAAAATTTCTATGTCTCAAGATTTTGTTAACGAAATCACGCGAAACTTTGGGAAAAGTTGTAATATATGATTCTAAATGTTTTGGACGTAAAAAGTTTGATAGTTGGTGGGTGTAATGTGTGTATTAAAAGAAAAACCAAAAAATACCAAAAGAAGAGCCTAAATAGGGGTTTTGATTTTATACCTTCAATATGTAAAATAGATGTTTGTGATGATGTTTACGACGTAAAAACACCGTTATTGAATCTAAATCTAAACAAAACAAGGTTTGATTTTCATAAAACTTGATATAAAATGGGGTAGTAATAGTGAGGTAGTAATAATGGGTTAGTAAAGTGAGGTACCAAATTGGGGTAGCAAAAAGGGAGGTAGAAAAGGTTTGTGTGTGTTTTTCTTGGAAGCTAAGTTGATGAAATGAGGGTTTGTGAAAGAAAAAGAATATTTATATGTAAAGTAAAATAGGAAGGTTCATGCTAACACACGAATACGATGCCAGATAGAGAATACGAGGCTACAAGCAAAATACGAGGCCAGACCCAAAAGCGATGCGAAATTAAAATTACGAAGTCATTTTTGTAATACGAGGTCACATTCAAATACGATGTCAGCTGACAAATACGAGGTCGCATTTTTTAGTATAAATTCTTATTTTAACTTAAAAGTATTTGCGATCAACTCACGGGTGTTACATTATTCCTTTAATAATGTCAGGCTAGTAGGGTGGATACTTATTTGGATCAATGTGATCATGTAGACGTTTAATGTTTTACTTTGTTTGTTAGAATCTGTTGGAGTGTGTTTTAATGTTTTACTGTTGGATCCAAATCATGACCCATGGTCTAGTCAACCCATCCTACCCACCTTATCCTCCCCTTTCCCCCTCATTTCTTCTTATCTCTCCCTCTCTCTTGAATTCTTACAAAACACACACACACACACACATACTCAAACTCACTCTCTATCTCATTTAATTCACCATTTATGGTTGCTTAAGTTAAAGTAATGCAAGATTAAGCTTCATAATCATTTCATCTCCATCATATCAAATATTGAAGTCTACAGTGCAAGAAAACCTCATTTATAGCTCGAAATTCGGATTTGGACTTTGGTGCAAGAATTGGTAAGTTAAACTTCACTCAAAAGCATCATTTCATGTTTGTAATCATGTTCTAAGTCAACCCCTTGCATATCTTGGTCAAATTTTGGGTCAAAAGCTAAGTTATGGTTACACTAGGGTTTTGGTTTGGGTTTGGCCGGATTTTGGAAATGGGTTTGTGAAACAAGATGATTTTAATCATTAATGATACTTGTATTTGTTTGTGTTAAAGTTTCATGTCATAACACGATTTCTCGCCTGAATTCGAGCTTAACAATGGTGGATTTGTGTAGTGTGTGTGTTCTTGGTTTAAGTATGTATGTTGAGAGAGAAAGTGTGTGTGTTGAAAGTCTGATTTGATTAAATGTGAAAATGGAATGGGAAAAGGTTATGATTATCTAAGGTATGAGGGTATTTATAACTAAATACACAAATATGCTAATTATCACAATTAGCCCTTCAACCTTAGTAATCATTCACCTATGACCTAACTACAAGTAAGTCCACTAATTTAAATTAGAATTTATCACCATTTTTGAATTTCTAACATTCTCCCCCTTAGTGATATATTGTAATGAATGAAGTACGTGTTATGTTGTCTGTAGGAATGAATTTGATGAGCCCGGTGGAGCAGACAATTGGTGTGATGAATCAAGTCTTCAAAGCTTTCTCATTGTCTTTGGAGAACTTGTTTCATTCTTGGTCTTGGACTTCTTGAAGTTAAATCATGTGTTGATTCTCAATGTTCTTTTTGAACAGGTGTAAGTCCCAACTATTACTAGATGGGTGCTGAAGACACCTCTATGTCAATGGTGAGTGAAATTTGCAACACAATCACTTAATCTGGACGTGACCAGTTTAGAGTGATTGTGTACCAGGTAATCTGGATGTTTACTTATTAAGGTGACAATGTAAATAAGTAAATACAATGCAATAGATATAATTGACAAGTATTAATATCGATGAGACAATATGTATCTTTCAAGTGTATTTTATTTATTGATTGTTAAATAAAATACAAGGTTATTGCGGAACCAAGATAATACAAAGATGTAAATATCCTAACAACCTATGAAATACAATTGATCTATACTTGGAAATTCTCCTAACAATCGAAACACTTAAAGTTGTGAAATGTTCCTTTTTGCGATTGAGAGAATATTGCACAAGTTCACTAATATTGCAGAATGTATGTGTTTGCAAAGTTGTTGAAATGCTTGGGCAAGGACCTCTATTTATAGTCGAAGTATGAGCATTGGGATCTCAACTTCGACGTACAAATATGGTTGACAACACACAAAAGTATTAGTAAATAATCCTTTGTGTGTGCTAAATAAAGTAAGACAAAAGGTTACTTTATTCAACCACTCTACATCTTTGCACTTTTATCTACAGACAAGATTATTGTCCGGTTAAAAGGATGTAGTGTAAAAGGTCCTCCTCGTAATCAATGTAAAGCTCTGTAAAGGCATTTACACTGAAGGATCTCCAGTTGATTGATCTGGTGAAATGTCAACTGGGCTTCGATGCCATTAATATTTCCTTTCTTCCACTTGTTGTCTTCGACTTCAACTGGAAGGTCTTCAGATTTGTGTCTTCAGATCTTAACTGGAGGAAGTCATCAGTTGCTTAAACTGTACAATGCAACTGGACTTCTAATATTTCGGACAATTCTTCATTCTCTCCAGATGCAGCTGGAGAGCTCCAGTTTATAGCTAAAACTGGACCTAACAAATTCCCCCTAATTGTCCTGAAATATTGCCAAGTATTTTCAAACTTGTTTGTATACAAGTGTAAGTTTGAAATACTTGAGTTTGATAAAACCTATTAAGTTTCCAAGACATTTTTATAGATCATCAAATGCCTTGGGTTTAGTTTTAATTGTTTGTAGATCTTATCAGTTATCTGACTTGTGAATTACAATCTGGCAACTTATATATACATAATTTTACAATGAAGTTACAAGAAAGTAAGTAAAATTACAAGCAGATAGATAAAAGAAAAACTTAAACAGATGGCCTTTCGCCAGTTTTCCTTCTTTTGGCAACTGATGAAATTGGCTGTTTGTCTTCAAGATCAAGGCCTAATCTTTCTTCAATATTTTCCTTGAACTTGATCAGATTTTGCAATACGTATTCCCAGCCTTTTTCAACCTTGTTCTTTCGCTGCCTACGCTCCAGCAAGCTCAACATTTCCACATGCTCTGAATGACCATACTGATGGACATCAGGGTTCTCAGTTGTTCTTTTGGGTCCACCAAAGTATTGAACCTCTACAACAAAATGTTTGGCACCAGGCTTGATCGATACTTTTACATCAGTGATCTTACCTTTATTGTGCCTTCGACGCTGTACATCAGATAAGTAAGTGCGAGCCTCTGATTCATTGGTCAGCTTGATCTTGCTCGTGCTCAGTTGTGGGTTCGGATGGTTCTACCCAAGTCCTCAGATTTGCATCTCTTGATAAGGCTTTCTGTTTTCTTCCTTTGGACTTGGGTGGAGTTAATACTTTGCTGACCACCTTCTTAACTTGTTCAATCCTTTTGAGAATCCCTTCTGACCTTATCTCTTTGGCCTTTTCCACCGATACATTCAAACACTTGGCATCAAGACTAGCTTCATCATCTTGGTAGTGTTTGTCCAGTTCAACTTCAAGCATTTCCTTCAGGGCATTGACAATCCTTGGATCTTCTTTTATTTTCTTGTATTCCAACAGTGTGAAGCCAAGGAGTTGCGCGTCAGTAACATCAACAAGAGGGGTTGGAAGATTTTTCCTTGATTCAAACTGATTGGCTTTCATTTGTTTCTTCTCTCCTTGACCAGGTTCCCAACCCTTGCTAATTTCTGACTTTCGCTTTCAGTAACTGGGGCCAATTGATCAATATTGCCAGTTTCCAAAATGGGTGCATCGGCGGCAGGTTCCTTAGAGTCATCAGTTGCAATGGCCTTTCCCTTATCCACATTCCCCCTGACCACATCATCAAAAGATTCAATTACCTGCTCACCAGCCTCAGTACTGGTAGCAACAACCAACTCCTTCCCTGAACCTGAAACTTCAATAAGAGTGCGAGGGGTACGAACAGACATTTCCCCCTTGGCAGAATCTAGTCCTTGCCTAATAGCTTCAAAATCGGCATGACTGGAGGGCAAGCGATCTAGAGGCTACGACGATTGCATGTTCTTGCACTCTTTGTAGGCTCCACATAACATGCGAACTGTCCTCCATAGATGATTAATCTCTTGAGATTGAGTCAAAACATTTCCACAAGTGGTGTCTTGACTCTTTTGAATCGCTTGAAGTATATTTAAATCATCTGGGGAGAGCCCAGTTGCTGGTGCTTCCTTTCCAACTTCTTCTTTTTCTTTACCAGCTTCAGTGGTCAGTTTTTCAATTGCAGTTGTGTGATCAGATACCTTGCTAGCTAATGTATCCAGACTGCACCTCAGCTGATTGATCTCAGATGTTATGGGGGTGAGATCAACCTGGGCGATGCAGTCTTGGTGATATCAGATATCACCCTTTCTATTAAATTATTCTCCCTTTCAGCCAAGGTATTTTCAATTTTCTGACCAACTGAAGTGGCCAACTGGTTGCCAAGCTCAACAACATCCAGACCAGGTTTTTCAACAAGTAATTTGACCTGTCTTTCCAATTCGTTCAACTCAACCTCTGATGATCTGACAGTGTTATTCAGCAGGTTGGTGATGGATGTCTGCACCTTTGATTGAGTTAGGTCAAAAGCTTCTTTTAAAGAAGTAGCCAGTGAATTGCAGCTGATGACCAACTCATTGAGCGTCCTGAATACCAAGTCCTCATTGCCAGAGAACTTGTTAATCCCCAAATCAACCACCCTTACATTAGTGATGTGATCTTTGTGGTATTTGAAGAGGGACTTGGTATTCTTGTCCAGTGTCTTTTGAATATCCTCCACCCTTGTTAAAAGGTTTGAGATATCGGTTTGGAAAGATATGAACTGGCTGTCCAGTGACGGAGGGGAAGGTGCCACTGGACCTGCTCGGAATGCAACAGATACAACTGGAGGAGGTACATAAAGTGAAGGCTCTCCAGTTGTTGTCGCACCAGTTGAAGGAATAGAAGTTGTTGAAGAAGGTAGGGGAAGAGATTCAATGTAACGTTCATGCTGAGAATGCCCAGGTGTGAACGTCGGCGACGGAGGTGTAAGAATGTGTCTATTTCTAGGCACATTCATGGATGAAACTAGTTGTCGAGAGGTGAATGTTGGAATTTCTTGTAAGGAGGAGAAGTCAAGTGGTGAAACTGAAACTTGTGGTTCTTGGGGTTGACCAAGGAGAGAATGGAGCTGATCAAGTACAGTTGCATCAGCCATCTCCTGGTCAGATTCAGTCTCAGATGAATCCGAAGATTCAAGCTGAAACTCACCCTCATTTATGCCAAGATCCATAAATGTTGGGGGTGGCTGAACAAGTTGTTCAGACTCCTGATGACCATTTTGAGTTTCCTCAATGGTTTCATCAGTTATAGGATCCGTTGCCGAAGCATCTTCTCCCTGAAAAGAGGTAACTGGAGCCTCAACTACAACTGCTTTTTCCTCAGTTGCAGTATCATGGTCTTGTGATTCAGGGACCACGATCACAGGCTGTGACTGGTCAGATATAGCGAGTCCTGATCTAGATCTTCTTTTACATTTGGTAGATCTTCTTGCCTTTGGAACCACCTAGATACCTGAGGGGAGATCTCCAGGTTCTGCAACAGTCACAGCATCTGTAGACGAACTAGTGGGTCCCTCATTATTTTGAGGCCCGCCCAGTTGTCTTTCGGACTCACCTGGTAGTGGTGCATCAGTTCTAGAGAATGCCAGTAGCATTCTTGGGGCAATCTGGACTTCATCAGATGTGGACACAAGGTTGTTCAGATTTCTTAATAATTCTGGCACAAAGTATAAAGATTGCGTGGTGTTGTATTCATCTCTGCCCAGAATTAGTATGAAACAGAGGGATAAAAATCGCGAGAATGGGATACAAAGACCCCTGTTGCCTTTTAACTTAAACACCAGGCTTCTAAACAGGATGTTTGCGAAATCCACCCTCAGTCTATTCCACAGGTAGTATGCCATCTCTGCCTGGAAAGAGTTTATCTGGTCCAAACCACCAAAACTCCCACCTAAACTTTCCACCAAATGGACCATGAAGTACTTCCAAGATGGTGAAAGCCCTCTCATAGTGATTGATCCTTTGGTTTTCAGTACACCTCCCTCCAAAACTTCTTTATTCCCCATGTCAAGGAAGTTGATATTAGGGGAAATCACCACTGGACTCTCATCTTATCTCCAGTAATTGAGGTTAAGGGCCTCCCTCAATGTCTCAGTGGTGATGCTACACGGGACTGACCCATCCTTTAAAGTGAAGGAGATGGATGAGCAGTCATCAAAATTGGAAGCCGTGTACCAGAACTCGCACAAGTAGTCATGAAACAACTTGTTTGGGTTTAGTGAAAAGGCATCGCTGAGGGGAGAAATCCGAAGAAAGGATTGGATTTTCCCAATGAGAGAATCAGTGGTCTGATGCCCTTGAAGAGATGCCATTGGATTGTTTGGATTTAATATTATCAATTTTAAACTTATGGGGGCACCAACAGCGTGAGAAACATTTTCGGATGGAGTATACTCGACAGTGAGTAAATTCACATCACGAGAGCGAGATGAAGAAGATGATGATTTAGGAGCCATTTGAGATATTGGATTTAGGGTTTTGGACTTAAAGAAGAAAGAGAGAAAGGGATCTCGAATTGTGAATGATTGGAAGAGTAAATGAAAGGAATTTTGTGCGAAGTAAATGAGAAAAGTATTTAGTGGGGGTATATATAGGTAATAAAATATTACCAAAATATATACGAAAAGATATTTTAATCCCCAAATTTTGAAATTGTTTGTAAAAATTGATTTTCAGTAATTTTGAGAATTCCAAAACATTTAATACCTACCATCAAGCATTTAATGCTATGACGGCTGGTATTCCCACTCACCCATTAACTTCAACAATTCCAATAAAAAGTGCAATAATTTTCAGCAAAAAGTTTTGACACGTAAGACATGTCAGGTGACGTTTGTGAGTGCGATACAAACACTCGAGTATCATCACGTGTCATAATTATTTACCAAGTAAAACATAACGTTATGAAATCTGGTTGACCACCAGTTTAAGACAAGACCAAACTAGCATACTGGAGAGATTTTCCAGATGCCAGTTTCAACTGAGAAATTCACTAGTTGCATTTTTCAAAATAAAACGAATTTTAATTGGAAAAATATTTTGAGTCTTTTCCCCCTAAAAATGTGATCCATTTGATCAATGACTAGTCTTTGAGTACATCAAGGCGTTCAATCTCTAACCAATCAAGGATCACCTGGACCATCCTCAACTGGAGGGCCTCTCCAGTTTATTGAGGATTTAACATACCCAGTTGACTGATGAGATGTTTAAAAGTTTTCTCATCAAGAGGTTTTGTAAAAACATCAGCTAACTGTTTATTAGTAGGGATGAAATGTATTTCAATGTCTCCTTTCATAACATGATCAAGAATGAAGTGATACCTGATGTCAATATACTTTGTCTTCGAGTGCATCACTTGTAACAACCCTACTTTTTAATATTATATACGTGCTAGTTAGGTTGTCTATGTTCCCGCAAGCCATAGTTATACTTGAAGCTAGTAGATAATGCCCTTAAATTAGTAATCTAAAGCTATTAATTAGTTCTAAATTCAATTTAGTAAAATAAGATTGAACAAAAACTTTATTAATGTTCAATCAAGTTATAAATAATAAAGCGAGTCTCACAAGTTGAGCTAGCAATTTAAAAACACTTGTAAATGCCCAACAATCTAACCATCAAGCCAACTAACTAATATTTGGTCATGGAAATAGTATGAGCAACTTAAAATATTTATAAGTCCTTATGTACAAAAAAATGCTTGAATAATAATAAGTGTATATATATAAGCCTAGTATAATTACAAGATTTGTAACCAATGAGCCTTGTAACAAACTTAAAACACAAAAATATATACATACACATATATATATGACTTATGCATACATTTATATATTCCTAACTAAAACAACCATTTTCTTACATTTAACTAACAAAACACTTACAAAAACAAATACCCACTAAACTTATACATACACTAATATACTTACACTATAATTTAACAAAAAAAAAAAAAATACTCAAAACCCCTCCAAAAAAATACTCTCCCCCTCACACACTCCACATTTTTGAATATTACACCTCCCAACTCTCCATTAAAACTCACACAAAACACATTCTTCACCTTTTACACACACAAGCTTTTATTCTCTCTAGAAAAACACTTCTCCTCTCCTTCTTCCTCTCTTCATTTCAGCTGGAAAAAAAGGGCAAAAGGGAAAGCAAAAATCAACTTAAACTTGTAATAATAATAAGGGTTTAGGTTAGATTAAGCAAGGGTTTGATTAAGCTACATATTAAGGGTTGTTTAAGGTTGAAATAAGGGTTGTTAGAGGCTTAAGGAGTCACAAAATTTCTCCCATATTTCCATCTTCAAAAGTGTTCTTCAAGGGTATATATCTTTATCCCTTTACTAGTTTAATCTTATTCTTGTTTATATTAAAAATGTTTTATCAAAATATTGTGTTTTCTTTATGTTTTCTTTTAAAATTACACTTGATGAGGGCAAAGTTAATAGGATCTTTCATTCCATGCTCATGCATGTTAAATCCATGAAGAAAGATCCAAGGATTCAACTAGTTAAAGACCCAAAAGTGTAGATATATATTATATAGCTTTTGATATGGTTTTTCTTGTGAAAGATGGTCATATTAATATATATTATGAAGAAATATTTTCTGGAAAAATTGGTAAAAATATGTACTTGATGTTATATTATTAGATCCATGAAAGTTTGTAGCAAAAAGTGTTGATGTGTGTTGATAGTTTGTAAAGTAACTTTTTATATAAAAAGATGAACATATTTTATATAATATTTGTACATATATTTCTGGAATATTTCATAAAAATATGTTTTCATGTTGATGGATTTGAGATGGATAAAGATTTATGTTGAAAAGTATTGATTTAAGTGCATGTATGTTAGATTTAAGAAGGTTGGATTGTTGTTTGCATTATGAGATGGTTAGAGACTTGTATTAACTGAAAATATGTTAATCTTGAAGTTAATATTCTGGAAAAATTTATAAAATATCAGAAGTAAAAAGCTTGGATCAAAACAAGTTAAAATATGCTTGAAATCATAAACCGAAAGCTTGTAAAAATGCATTTTGAGCACACACATGCACCATAATATTTTGAGCATAAAATCATGACAAACATACTGGAAATATGATATACCAAATGTATAAAACGCAAGTCACTTGATGTATGGCAAGAATTAGCTCAGAAATCACCTTTTCGGGTCAATAAATCACTAACCGAAAGCACAAAATTACACATATCACACCACTACCACTATCACGACTTGAACCACCAAAATATGATGAACTTACTGTCATATTTGAGTTAAGAATGAAAATCCATTTTGAAGTACCTTTATAGCTTAAGAAATGAGGCTAAAATCACTATTTCGGTAAACGATTTTTAATTATAAAGTCCTCAATTTAAGCAAGACACAAGAGAGGTTGAATTGATATGAATTTGTGTTTATATAAGTTGCCAAAAAGGCCTGGAATTTTTAGACTAAAACTCTTGTGGTGATTTGTAAGAATTTATATGATTTAATGAATTAAAATGGTAATTAAAAGATATATAAATTAATTAATAAATTATATAAACCATGAATCTGATCAAAGCTACTTAACCAATGATAAAAGTGACCAAAACCTACTGGGGAAAATAATTACAAGCAAGAGAACAAGAACTATACAATTTAAAAGTAAATTATTAAGTAAAAGTCACTAATTAATCATTATTATTAAATAAATAGAAATAATGCACAAATAAATATAAAAATCACAATATTACAAATAAAAAGGCTTAGAAATCAGTGGATAATCCATCTATAATTATCTATGAATTTTAGAGATAATTTAAGGACTTAAAAATAATTATAAGGAATTATTTAATTAATAAATCAATAAAATAAGTAAATAATTAATTAAATAATATTAAATTAAATAAATAATTATAAATCAGTAAGATGTATCAACATTAATATTATAAGAACACAAATGTCAAATATGGTTATTAAACAAAGTATGCAATGGAAAATGTAACAACACGATTTTATCACTTGAATTCACATCAACAATGGCGGTTTAGAGTGTGTGTGTGTTCTTGGTGTTTGTGTGCGTGTTGAGAGAGAATTGGGATCAAGTGTGTGTTATTCAGGTGTAATGGTATGAAAAATGTGTCAAGAGTTATGTCAAAGTTATGATTTCTAAGGAATTGAGGGCTATTTATAGTCTAAACTAACCAACTATGCTAATTATCACAATTAGCCCCTCAACCTTAAAAATCATCAACACATGACTTAACAACAAGTAAGTCCATAACTTAAATTACAATGTATCACTATTTTTGGATTTCTAACATTCTCCCCCTTAGTGATATATTGTAAGGTCTGAAGAACGTGTTGTTTTGTCTTGTAGGAATGAATTTGATGAGCCCGGTGGTGAAGACAATTGGTGTGTTGAAACAAGTCTTCAAAGCTTTCTCATTGTCTTTGGAGAGCTTGATTTAGTCTTGGTCCTGGACTTCTTGAAGTTAAATCATTTGTTGATTCTCAATGTTCTTTTTGAACAGAGAATGATGAGTGTGTGTGTATTCAATCTTCGAGGATTGTTGAATCAAAGATCAGAGTTGTCTTTTGAAATGCGGAAGGTATGAACTTGTCTTGAATTCTTCAATCTTCGAATCTTGAAGTCTTTTCTTTGAAGTCTTGGGATGAATTTTCAGAAATATGTACTCTCCCCCTTGATATGTGCAATGTAGCTTTTGGTAAAGTGTTGTTGTATGACTTGAAGATCTTTAATTTGATGAAGACTCTATTTGAAGCATTTCTTCTTTTGTCTTGAATCTTCAGCCTTTTGTCCTTTGAAGCTTTGATCTTTGTCACATCGTCTTAAACACTTTTGAGAGTAAACATTTCAATAAGGTTTTGGAAATTTTTTTATGAAAGTAATCATGCTCCTCCTCAATTCATGAGTAATCACAGTCTTTGATTGGAGCATTTTTGAACTTTTTGTAACATCTTGAGTGAGCGTCCTTTCATTATTGATCTTGATCTTCTTATCCTTAAAATCATTCTAATTTCTTCCTTAATCAAAAAAATCAATCATACTATTTTCTCCCCCTCATAATGATAATGTTGGGAACCAATGTCATTATGCAAATATTGATTGAATAGAATATCAAAAGAAATCAAAAGAACCATAGCTCAATGGTGTTTACACAAAGATATATGAACTAACAAGTCATTAACCCAAACCATTAATCCAACCCAAATAACCCTATGGGTGACTAAAATGTAAGGTTGAAGTTGTTGGTATAAGCATTTTATTATGGTGTTGGTGTTTTCTGTGTTGGGGTGATGAGAAAAGAAACCGGATAAGAATGATCCGTTTGCATTCAAATATCGAAAGGATTAATGAAATGACCGAAAGAAATGTATACCATTTATCGGATTTCCTATGTATCATAGAGAAATGCACAAAGCAAACCTCTAACATAGTTTGGTCTTTTGGCTTTCCAACCTCAAGATAGTTTTCAAAGAATGTAAACCATGGTCAGTGTCACCTAAGCGTTCGATAACCATGTTTTACTATCCTTAAAGACTTTTAGTAAAAATCCAAGGTCACAATAGACTTTTTGTTAACTCAATAATTACACAAATGTAATTATGAGGCCTATGTTCAAAGCGGGAAATGATGTTAGCAATGGTAGGATTTCCATTTGATCATCGTGAAATATCAATTAAGATATCACTACAAATGTTCCGGCTATATCACAAATATAAGCATGTATATCACAAAGATATGACGCAAATGTGTCCTAAAGAATGAAAAAATGATCAAATCAATGATCAATCACAAGAGCTCTAGACACAAAGTGATCAAATGAAGTCGGGGACTGGAGCAGAGTGTCACCCTTTTTCAATATCAACGTCTTCCAAATGAAGAGTCAATATAAATGAGAAAATCTCCGTGAGAAATAAAACAAGCATTTGTTAAGAAACACTTGAGTGGTTAGGTAAAGATGTGCATCGCTTCACTGGGTCCATGAAGGCTTCTTCAATAGCGAGATATCAAGAAATGACATCCGATAGAAATGTGTTTTACCCGGCGATTTGAGAATTTTAATGAAGGGTATCAATTCTTTTAACCCTTTTCTCACAACATTATTGCCATAACCTCTCACTTTTCGACTGTACTCCCTCCAACTTAGTTGCACAAATTCATCATCACTCAAAAATACCCTCACTATCTAATGAAAGAAGTGAATACTCCGGGGTTAGAACTCATCGGTGATGATGAGATTCATGGAGTAGAATTTTGAGAAAAACCTAGTTGCTCATGTGCAAACTAAACACCGAACTTCCTTTGAAGAAAAAAATCATCAAATGTGAAAAAAAAATTTTAAAACACATTTGAAGTTTGAAAGAGATTTGAAATCACAAACTCCCCCTTAATCTATGCAAAGATAGATCAAAAATATTTTCATAGAAAAGGTGGAGCAAAAATGATTTGTGTGAAATCAAACAGGTTTTATGAAAAGTGAACTCAATCAATTGTTCAAGATGAGACAACTCAGGAGTACACAAAGGCATTCAATCCTTTGCTTCTCATATCAACAATTGAGAGTTTTTGAAACAGGTGCAACAAAATTGCAATCAACATCTTGTATTACACATATACATTCATATAAGACCACTTGGAAGTACACAAAGGCGTTTAATTCCGCGTTATCTTATATCAATTTATATGATTAACAACATGAAATAATTCCAACTTTGAAGCATAAATAAATTTTCTTTTTAAAAACCGGGTTGCATACATAGCATATGCAAGCCATTATGAAATAAATAATACAAATAAGCACGGGTTATACACTGAGTGTGCATAAGCCACGTTGAAATAAATACATCATGTAAGCACGGGTTACATACAGAGTATATGTAAACCACTCTTAAAATAAATAGTTCAATGAAGAACGGGTTGCATACAGAATATATGCAAGCCACTATGAAATAAATAAAATCTTTTTGTTATTTTTTCAAAACTTTATATTTTTGTATTTGATAATTGTTTTTTTTTTTTTCAATTTTTATAATTTTTGAAAAATGAATCAAGAATTCCTTCCATGGTAAAGTAAATCAAGGATCAAGATTTAGCATACCAAGTTTAGAGATTAAGAAATTAAACCTCTTTTCGTCCAGTGGTTTTGTGAACAAATCAGCGAGTTGGTAGTCAGTTCCCACGAAGTAGAGTTCGATGTCACCTTTCTCAACATGATCTTTGAGAAAATGATATCTCACATCAATGTGCTTTGAGCGTGAGTGGTTGACTGAGTTGACAGCAATTGCAATGGCACTTTGTGAATCACAATAGATAGGGATACGATCATATTTCAGACCATAATCGGTAAGTTGTGTCTTCATCCATAGCACTTGAGCACAGCAACTAGCAGCAGCCACATATTCAGCCTCCGCTGTTGACAGTGATACACAATTTTGCTTCTTGGATGACCAACTTACAATCTTATCCCCTAAGAATTGTAAAGTACCAGATGTGCTCTTGCGATCAAGCTTACAACCTACATGATCTGCATCTGAATAGGCAGTTAAATTGAATCCAGTATCCCTTGGATACCAGAGACCAAGATTGGGTGTACCCTTCAGATAATGAAAAATTTGTTTCACAGCTTGGTAATGTAAATCAGTCGGAGCGGCTTGATACCTAGCACACATACATGTTGCAAACATTATATCTGGGCGAGATGCTGTAAGATACAACAACGAACCAATCATGCTTCTATACCTCTTTTGGTCAAATGGTTTCCCATTTTTATCAGCATTAATGTTTGTACGAGCAGCCATTGGGGTTGAAATTGAAGAACATGTAGTCATATCAAACTTTTTCAACATATCCTTTATGTACTTACCTTGTGATATAAAAATACCAGTTGATGATTGTTTGATTTGTAGACCCAAAAAGTAACTCATTTCCCCAATCATGCTCATTTCAAAATGATTGACCATTAGAGATGAAATGTTTCGGCAAAAAGTTTGACTGGTTGACCCAAAAATAATGTCATCAACATATATTTGGATAAGTAAAACATGCTTACCTTGCTTACGAATAAACAGGGTAGGGTCAATGGTGCCTTTGGTAAAGCCTCCTTTGAGTAAGAAAGTAGTTAAGGAATCATACCATGCTCGGGGTGCCTGTTTTAAACCATAGAGAGCCTTGTCTAACTTGTAGACATGGTTTGGCTTTTTAGGATCAACAAAACCTTCAGGTTGCTCCACGTAAACTTCTTCTTTGAGTTCTCCATTCAAGAACGCTGTCTTCACATCCATTTGAAACACTGTGAAGTTTCTGAATGCGGCATAAGCTAAGAATATACGAATGGCCTCCATTCTTGCAATAGGAGCGAAAGTTTCGTCGAAATCCACACCAGGTTGTTGGCAGTAACCCTTTGCAACCAATATAGCTTTGTTCCTTACTACAACACCATTTTCATCCTTCTTGTTCTTGAAAATCCACTTGGTGCGAATTGGTTCTTCTTTCCTTGGATTTGGAACCAATCTCCATACCTTTAGTCTCTCAAACTGAGCTAATTCATCTTGCATTGCTTTAACCCACTCTGGATCACACAGACCTTTAGAGACTGTTTTGGGTTCGATGTTACTCAGTGAAAGTGCAACAAGACACTCATTGACTGTAGTACGGGTAGAAACACCAGCTTGTGGATCTCCGATGATCTGTTCTGTAGGATGATCTTTGCGCATACGCGACCACTTGTTGTCATGAGGAAGAGGATCTTGTTGATGAATGTCAACATTATCATCATTAAATCCAGAGTTCTGTTGAGAAATGGAATCGTAGCTCGGAAGAACTCTTTCCTCAAAATTTGGATGATCAAAATCCAGCGGTACATACATATTTGGAGTATTTGATGGATTTGTTGTTTGGGTGATTTGAGAAGGTTGTTCTTGAACATTCTTTTGAAAATAAATATCACTTGGAGATGATTCTTCTTGCTCTGAAGAATTTGAAGATGATTCACGATTGTTGTTAGGAACTGGTTCATTTGTTTGAATAGGATCATTGTTCGAAATTGCTCCATTGATGACTTGAGGTTCCTTTTCTTGAATCGGTTTTGAATTGTAGATTTCTTCGAAAAGAATATCTAGCTCTTCACTTGTTGGAGTTGGATATTTCTTGAACTTTGAAGCTAAGGTTGACGTCCTTGAGGAAGCACTTGAAGTACTTGGATCACTAATTGTTGGTAGCAAACTTTCTTGTTCAAATATCATGCCAGACATCTCGTCAAACCAAACATTCATGGTTTCTTGAATCGTGTTTGTTCGACGATTAAAGATGCGATATGCAATCGATGTCTTTGAGTAACCAACAAAGTAACCTTCGTCACCTTTTCTTTCAAACTTTCCAACATTTTCCCGATCATTCAAGGTATAACAAACACACCCAAAAATATGGAAGTAATTGATGTTGGGTTTGCGTTTGTTAATAACCTCATAAGGAGTCTTCTCATGACGCTGATTGATGATGGACCGATTTTGAGTGTGACAGGCAGTGTCAACAGCTTCCCCACATATTTGATGGTAACTTGGAATAAGCAAGCATTGTCCTTGCTGCTTCCACCAGCGTACGGTTTCTCCTTTCAACGACACCATTTTGTTGCGGGGTACGAGCAGCAGAGAATTGGTGAGTAATGCCTTTTGATTTGCAAAATTCATCGAAGATGGCATTTTTGAACTCAGTACCTTTATCTGAACGGATATAACGGACTGGAAGTTGAAGATTCACTTGAGTGGAAGTGATGAAATCTATCAAAATTTGAGTTGTTTCATCTTTTGAAGCAAGAAACTTGACCCAAGTGTATCTTGAATAATCATCAACGATAACCAGAATATATCTCTTCCCGTTTCTGCTTTGTACTTTCATAGGCCCACAAAGATCCATGTGAAGCAAATGAAGAGGTGCCAAAGTATGTGTAATCTTCTTTGGTTTATGAGAAGTTCTCTTGATCTTCCCAACTGCACAAGAAGGACAGACATGCTCACTCTCATACTTGTAGTCAGGCAAGCCTACAACAAGTTGCTTGTTGACTAAAACATTGATGGTTTGATAATTCAAGTGAGACAGCCTTCTATGCCACAACCAAGAATTTTTCAAAGTAGCTTTTGAAACAAGACAGATATTATCAGTTGGTTGGTTATCATCAAGATTAACTGTGAAAAGATTCTCATCACGATCTCCGCATAGGATATCAATTCCTTAGAAATCATAACTTTGACATAACTCTTGACACATTTTTCATACCATTACACCTGAATAACACACACTTGATCCCAATTCTCTCTCAACACACACACAAACACGAAGAACACACACACACTCTAAACCGCCATTGTTGATGTGAATTCAAGTGATAAAATCGTGTTGTTACATATGGTATCAGAGCTTGTTGGAAAAGAACTTGAAGGTTGTTGTCACAGAACTGTCCAACACTGAACAAGTTATGACTTAGGCCTTCAACATAATGGACTTTCTTAATGACAATTCCGTTTCTTTCAATATCTCCATAACCTAGAATTGGAGCGAAATTGTTGTTTCCGAAACGAACAGTTCCCATGAATCTTTCAACAAAATTCTTAAGCAATGATTTATTGTCAGTCATGTGTTTTGAACACCCAGAATCAAGTATCCATACACAGATGGTTATTTCCTAAAATCAAAAATTTTAACCGACTTTAGGTACCCACTTAAAGACGGGTCCTTTGTGGTTAGTTAACACAGGCAGAGGATATAACTTAGGATATGTATACAAACATGCTTTAGAATCAATATGAGCATTAACAAGCACACCATCAATAAGCACATTCGTATAAAAAGTACGCACATTCACATTTGAATTAAAAGTAACATGTTTAACAGCATTTAAACAAGCACGACCATTATCATTGTTTAAAGTCCCACAAGGCATAACCTTGGATTTATTAACATTGTTCACTAAAGATGAATTGTTTAAATCAACAGAGACTTTTTTCTTTCTGTTACCAACACTTTTTCTCCTCCTCCTCTTCTTCTTTTCCTCAACAGACAATTGCTTAAAATTGATCTTAGGTTCTAATGACTTAGGAACCCATTTGGTCTTTCCACCTGTTGAATTGACACTAAGAAGATTAGAACGAGGGGTTTTAGACTTATTCATCCTTTTTGTCTCTTTTGGAGTTGTGAAAACTTCTTGCTTCTTAGGTTTGGTAATTGAAAACCATCCATATCTATCCCTATATCTAGTTACACCATTTGAAGTATCCCTAGTTAGCAAAACGGAGCTAGACTTAGGCACTTTAGAAATTGAACTAGATTGAGAGTTAGACAAATAAGCATTTGGATTGTCATTTGGAAATTTCACTTTGTGATACCTTGGTTTTGGTGAGGTCTCAGCTTGTTTTTTTTTAACATGTTTGTCAGCAGGTTTTGGAGGGTTAGGACTCTTTTGTTCAGTCTTGACAGAAGAGGTAGAACTCTCTTGTTCATCCTTAACGAGTTTGGATTTAACTCGTTCTTGGAAGTTATATGGTATTGGAGCTTTGGACACTGATTTTAGTTTTTGAGATTCTCCTTTTATTTCTTTTTCAAAATTTATGATTTTGATAGATTCAATCTTTTTCTCAGTTTCTGAGTCAAAAACATATTTTCCCTCCATGAATTTATCAAAATCATCTTTGGTGAATTCATTCGAAAATGTAGAAATATCAGGAATCTTTTTGTCCAACATCATACCACGTGTAGTCTCAGGAATAAGGTCGACTTGAACTAAAACATCCTTGGTTTCACAGGAAAATTGAGTAGAAGTATCAACACCTATACTAGCACAAAGCTTAGGGTGAACAACTAGCTCATCAAGATTTTCGCATGTGAAAAATCTATAAAAGTACCATATCAAAACTAAGTTATGCGCAAGATCTTCATCAGATAAATCAGATTGCACATAATTTGCAGCTATAGAAGTAGCAGTAGTTTGACAAGTACATGCAGAACAGTCAGTCACGGTCTGGGTGGATAAACTTGTAGATGAATTAGAAGTAGTCTGATTGAAATGGTCTACTAAAAGACTGAAATCAGTTTGGGTAGAAACATTCACACAAACTTTCTTGATATCATCAACAACTGATTCATTCTTTGAATTCGGACTTTGAGACTGTAGATTATGAATGAGTTTTTGTTGAGATTCCACTGTTTGTTGTAAACCTTCTATTTGTTTTTCCAAAAATGTGGATGGAGTATACAATTTAGTTTGTTTTGGTGGAGAAATGACAAATTCTTGGTTTTGAAATTAGACGCAATCTCTTCTAATTCAAAAATTGTTGAATTTTTCATGTCATAAGAAGTATTGATAGGATCATAATTAACCAAAAATTTATTCTTTTGAATCTTCTCTACTTCATCAGTCTCAAATTCGTCATCCAAAGGACGAATAAATTGTTGTACCATACCAAGTCTCAAAAATTTTTCATCATACAAAGGTATAATTTCTTCTTTTGCTTTTTGCACTGGAGTGATATTCTCAAAACCCAACCCAAGAAGAAGTTCCGATTTATCAATCTTTGATTTATTGAAATAGGCAGTGAAATCCAAAAGAGGATTTTGTTCAACTTTGTACAACTTTTCTTGATAGAAAAGTATATTCTTCTTATGTTCCTCAATTTGTCTTTCAAGGTTTTCAATCTCAATGCCTTTTAAAAAACAATTATGATTTAAATCAGAAACTTTTCTTTCGAGTTCAATTGTTTTTGGTGTAGCTTCTTGAAGCTTCTTATTCAGAATATCAACATCCATTTGTCTTGCATTTGCCCGAAGCCATTCATTGGTCTTTTGAACTTCAAGATCTTGATTGGCTTTTTCAAGATCAAGAATGGTCTTTTCTAAATTATGGCACTTTTCCAATAACTTAAAATCAGGAGACGCATTCATCTCACATTCTTTAACCACCATTTGTTCTTTATAGTTTTGAAATTCTTGTTTCATAGCATCATACTCAAAAAGTAGTTTAGAATTTTCTTCAAGAAGTTTTGTGTACTCCCTTTTTGAAAATAAAATGCTATTTTTCAATTTCTTGTTTTTGTTGGCTAAAAAAGTGTAATGATTCGTCAAGTTAGATAAGGAAATTCTACAAGACTCTTTATCCTTAATTGATGAAAAAGTAGAGTCGAGATTTACCTCATCATCGGGATATTCCTCGTCAATGCTGTCAGCCTCCAACATTTTGTCTTTGCTCAACCTTGCCAAGAAACATACATTTGCAGACAGATCTTCATCTTCATCATCAGTCAGTAAAAGCCACTTGTCATCTTCAGCAATCAAGGCTTGACCGGCTTCAACTTGCTTTGCCAAGAGCATCTTCTTCTTGTAGTATTCATAATTCTTTTTGCGAGGCAGCTTGCAATCCCCAACAAAATTACTAGGAACTCCACAGTTGTAACACTTTTTGTCAGATGTTTTTCCTTTTTCCATGATTTGTTTCTCAGTTTCTGCTTTCTTATCTCCGTTCTTGGAACCAGTTGTTTCACCTTGTTCAAAACTCTTGTGATGATATTGTTCCTTCTTTGGAAATGCACTAGTTGATAAAGTACGAAGATTGTTGTTAGTTGGCCTCGTTTTGAAATACTTTTTCTTGAAATGCTTAGTCACAGCGGCAAGAGCTTGGTAGAATTCATCAGGAACACGATCTCTTGGAGCCAAAAAATCTTCTCCCTCCTCATCTCACGAAGAAACAACAGTCATTTGTCTTTTAAGAGCCTCAGAAACCTTTCTTTCAACAACCAATGCCAAAGGATCAGTAGATACAACTTCTGGCACTTTGTTGAATGAATATCTACTTAGAACTTGATGCTCATTCAACTTGAAAGATTCATAAAGAGTATGAATGATGAATTTGGTCAGATCTTGATGTTGCTTGATTTGAGTTCCATAATCTTCCCACTCGGGACCAGGTGCTTTGATAAATTTGATGTTCAGCTCAATTTCAGATTTCTTGACCTTGTTCTTTCTCAGTTCATTGATCACATTGCAAAATCTGTAGTACACGGACTCAAGAGATTCATTTGGTGATTTCTGAAAATTGTCAAACTCAGTTAAGACATTTGTCAGTCGGATTGTTGAGGTTACATCAGCACCTTCCATTTGTCTAGCAACTTCATCCTAAATCTCCTTTGCTGTGTCATAAGAATCAACTGAGCCATAGATCTCATCAGGAAGTGCTTGGTACAAGCATGACCTAGCTCTGTTGTCAGCAGCAGTACGATCTCTTTGTTCGGCATTCAAAAGATCGGGAGTCAAAATAGCACCGGTAGTAGGATGACGATACATAGCAAGTCCATTCATGATTGAATCCTTAAGCATGTGACCATTAGTCTGACGTTCCACATAATCCATGAACCTTTTCTTCCAAAGTCCATAGTTACCACGATAAAGAACTGGAGGTCTTGTATCAGTACCCAGAGCCAACGCTTCACGAGTAGCCATTAGAAATTGATTTGAATTCAGAATTGAATTGATTTTTGAAGGAATGAAATGATGTAAATTGGAATGAAATGAAACGATCTAAATTGAAATTGTTTTAAGAAAGTGAAATGAAACGATTTAGAGGAAGTGAAAATGAAACGATCTAAATGGGCAGGAATGAAACGATCTAAAATGAAACGATCTAAATTGAAATGATCTTGAGAATTTTGAAGAAAAAATTCTAAGTATTCTGAAATGATTTGGGCAGAGGTTTGGTATGAATTGGAATGAAATGAATTGAGTAAAACCAATCACGAAGATCAGTTACCCAAGAATATTATGATTCCCAAACACAACTCTTCACGAATTACTCAAACCAGAGAATGTTTAAGTAAAACTTGAAATGATCTAAAACAGATCGTTCTGGTTTCACAAAAACTGAAACGATCTAAAAGAGATCGTTTTAGGTTTCAGCACAGAATTTCACCAAAACTTGATTATTTTCAAGAAATTGAATTGACGAAAACCAATCCAAAGGATCAGTTAGCCACAATCAACTCTTCACACCACAATCACACTTGTCAAAACGATCAAATTTGAATCGTTTTACAAGCCACAACACTGAAATGTAAGTACGAAGGAAAGAAAAACTGAAACGATCTAAATGAGATTGTTTTAGCTTCACAAAGTCGTCTTCAACCTCTGAACATGAACAACTCCATTGACGATTTTTAAACCTTCAATATCTTTTGATTTTCTGAGAATTGGAACATGAAAACACTTGCAAACAGTTTGTTTCCACCTCAGCAACGATCCGATTAACACACTTCAGCTTATAACACAACAGAATCAAATCCCAAATTTTAGCGGCAAAAACTCAAAATCTGAACTTTTGATCCAGATCGAATTAGAACACGAAACTTGAGAGGATTATGTATTTAACTATGAGGAATCAAACGGTGAACAAACATTTGTGATTTTATGTGATTTGAGAGGTTATTTTTGAATTTTCAGTGATAAAAAAAACGAACACGAACTGGATTAAAAACAGAATTATAAAGTGATTGTTGTTAGAAATTCAAAATAGTGCTTAGTTATATTTCTCTATAATGTTATTTTGTATATGTAATATAAGGTTGAGGGGGAGCTTATGAATTTACTTAGAGTATAAATACCCCTCAAGCCTTAACATTTTGTAACCTTTAATCACATTTTGAAAATAACAATTCCCAATCTTTCCACACACACAGTTCGTCTCTCTCATTACACACACTAACACACACACTTCCACCATTGTTATACATCTTAGTTCCGCACCCGAACACAAACGATTTCTGCTATATTTCATGTGGTATCAGAGCAAAACAACAATCTGTTGACGATCCTTAATAGATTCAATACAGATTCATTGAATTTTTGTTCAAATTATTCTTCGTCAAATTCAAAGTTTTGATTAAAAATCAAAATTTTAAAAAATTTGATCAAAATTTGATTTTCACAATTAAGTTGATTTGAGATATGGAATTGTTCTTAGGGTTGTGCGCGATCATTTTCTGATAATTTTGATGTTTGGATCAAATCCTAATTCTCAAATTTGAGTGAGAATTGATCAATTTTGTATCAAAAACCGACTATTTTGTCTATTCTGTTTGTATGTGCAGGTATACCAAAACGATCTCTGTTGGAGGAACTAAAACGATCTCTTTTAGATCGTTCTAGTTTTTGGGCCATTTTGAAGTTAAAACGATCTAATTTAGATCGCTCTAGCTTTTGTAATTCTGTGTGAATTGTGTGTTGTGTGGATCGTGATTCTGAAGTTGTCGTGATTGGGAATCACACACTTCCTTGGGTAACTGATCTTCTTGAGATTGGTTTTGCTCAAAAAAAAAAACTTCCAAATCATTGTGTTACTCTGTCCAAATTTTTAAAGTTTTCATACTTAGAAAATTTTTCACCCAAAATTGTTAAAACAATCTAAAATTAGATCGTTCTGACTTTTCTTTACAATTCCTCAAAACGATTTCTTTTAGAACATTTCATTTTGTTTTCTTTCTTCTTTCTTCTTTCTTCTTCATCAATTAGAAAATTTTTTTAAGATTCTAAAACGATCTAATTTAGATCGTTCTAGTTTCATTTTTTAGATACTTAGAAATTTTTTTCCAAAAATCTAAAATGATCTAAATTTCTAGTTTCATTTTCTAAATCAAGTTTTTTCAAAGTTTTAATTCAATCATTTCAAATGACAACAATCAACATCAATTCAGACATTTCATCTAGAGAGGTACAAGTTTTTACTCAAACTGACTACTTTTCTCTTCAAACAACTGCTGATACTTTGACAAAGCAAAATCTTACATTGAAAACAAATTTAAATATAGCTAAACAAGAGTTTGATAAACTTAACGAAGATTTTTCTCAACTCTCAATAGCTCATGATGCTCTCAAAGTTAACTATGACTCTTTGAAAGAAATGCATTTGTCAAGTAATAGTTTTCAAGTTGTTTCACCCAATGCACATTTAACCAATAAATGTCAAGACCTTGAAAAGACTGTCCATTCACTCAAGCAAACCATTGAGACCTTACAGCTTGAGAAAACCAATGAATGGATAAGAGCAAATGCAAGACAAGTAGATGTTGAGTTTCTCACAAACAAAATGAAAGATATGAGACCAAATTGTGAAAAACATGAAAGATAGATTTTTGACTTAAATAGTTCTTGTTTTCTCAAAGGAGTTGAGATTGAAACTCTTCAAAAACAAGTTGAGGATTTGAAAGCAAACATTTTGTTCTACCAAGAAAAAATTTACAAAATAGAACAAAATCCTTTTTTGGATTTCACTGCTTATTACAATAAATCAAAGATTGATAAATTAGAACTTCTTTTTGGTTTAGGTTGTGAGAATCCAGCACATTTAGAGAAAATTCAAAAAGAAGATCTTGGTGCTTTGTATGATGAAAAATTTCTTCGCCTTGGCATGATTCAAGAATTCATCAGACCATCTAAGGATGATTTTGAGTCAGATGATGTTGAAAGACCAAAACCAATTCAAATAAACATTGATTATGTTGCTATTAATGATACTTACAAGAAAACTCATAACAGATCAATTTATGAGTTAGAAGAAATAGACAACATTTCAGTAAAACAAAATGAGTCTCAACAAGTGTCTTCACAATCAATTTCTCACAGAGCTTATATTCCAACTACTATATTGGAAAAGGAAATTGAAAACCTAAAACAAAAAATTGAGTCTCAACAAAAGGTCATTGAACATCTGAAAACTCAAGATCATTCCCCAAAGGTAAGTGAGACCACCCCTACCCATATGATGATTAATCATAGTTCTGATGATTGCTCCACTCCATCCAATGGGGGTGAGAATTCTACAAAAGTACTGCAGGATGATAGCATCTCTTCTCAAGAAATTCAAGATATGTCCAAAACAATGTTATCTTCATTTTTCAAGATTGAAGAGAAAATTCAAGCTTTGAAGGCTAAACGTCTTGCTTCTGTCAAAAAGGTACTTTCTTTTGAAACCCCTGTGATCACACCTAATGACCAAAGTAAAGTGAATTTAGAGCATAAAATTGAGATTCCTGAAAATCTTAAGGCTAAAACAAAAGCATTGATTGAAACGATGACTACCAAAACTGGTTCTCAACCAAAAAGTCAATCAAAAATTGAAAAAGAAGTTAAACAACTTTCTTTTAAAAAGCCTAAAGTTGAATCAAAGAAGGAATCTAAATCTAAGATTGCTCCAACTTCATTTTACTCACCCAAAAGCCATCTTGCACCAGCTGTCAAAGGTAAGAACACCATTAAGGTTCATGTTTCATCTGTTTCTAGAACCTCTGCTCTTAATACTATCTCTAAACATAGTTCAATATCCAAGATGTCAAAAACTAATCAAGTTTTCCTCACAAAATAAACATCTAAGGGTATAACTATTTATAGGGATCAGTATGGTTGGTTCACTGTCAAAACTCCAAAGAAACAGAATCCCAAATCTTCAAATAATACCATGACCAATTTTTCTAACCCAAAAGGACCCATTCAACAGTGGGTACCAAAAATCCTCTATCTCTCTAATTTCATTCATTATCTGTCAAACATTGATGCTATGCTTACGTGCAATATGTTTTATATCATGCAATGTTTGAGGGGGAGAGAAAGGATAATTCATAAATCGAAGGGGAGTTTGTGTATTTGCACTATTTGATTAGAAACTCATTGTTATTTTAAAAAAACAAAACATAAAAATAGAAAATTTAAAACTCACAAAAATAATTTTTGTTTGTTTTCTTTTGTTTGTTTATTATTGTTTTAAGAATTCTGTTATATGAAAAAGCCCAAAAACAATCAAGCCCAATACCAATCAAATCCATACCCGACCCAGATAACCAAACCCGATCCAGTCAGTCTGACCCGACCCATTTTCCTTTTCATTCTCTTTAAGCAGGGAAAAATCATTTTATTTCTTTCTTATCTATTCACATTTACCCGTAAACTCACTAACACTCTCACCCAAAAATCTTCATAAAACTTTTTGTTGCTGATCATTAAAAGAAGTTAAGGGTTTTGTTCCAAATCGTTCTGTGATCATTTCTTTCCATAACATCATAAAATTTCAATCACATCCACAGGTACTATCTCGAATTGAATGTAGATTTCATTTTTTCAATTTTTCTTGAATTTCTCATTTCTGTTAGTACTTCTGTGTTGATAGTGTGAATTAGAAACATGTTTAGGATATGTGTAAATGATTACAACATGTTTAAATGCTTGATTTGAAGTTTTTGAAAATTCAAAAACCCTTCCCCCTTGTTCTTGAAAAAAACATGATCAGAGTGTGTGTTTAAAAGGTTTGATGAGTTTCAGTTTAGATAAGTTGTGTAATGATAATGTTAGTTTGGCTAGCGATGAATGTTATGCCATGCTTAATTTGCAGTTTGATCCATTGAATGTGAATTTAGATGTATGTTTGGCTAACTGAAAATGTGTTTGGCAAAGATATTTTATTTTAGAGTTGTTTGATTCTAAAACGATCTAAATTTAGATCATTTTGATTTCTAAACGACTTGGAAGTAAAATAAGTTTACCATTCACCCTTTCTGTTCACTTCATGTTATTTCTTTGTTAATCCCTTGAGACTAAGACCAAAACGATCTAATTTGGATCGTTCTTGGGTCTGAACGCTGTGTGGTTTGAAAATGAGTTTGGAATTCGATTGATGGGTAACTGAATTCTTATGAATTCGGTTCGCTCAAATCTGATACTTTTAAGTGTAAGGAGATATCATGAATTTGATTTCACTTTATATTTTTAAGTGTTAGAAAATCTTTAAAGAAGAAGTGAAGTTTTTCTCAAAATTTTTCCAAAACGATCTAAATTAGATCGTTTCATTTTTCTTCACTTCAAAAGTTTTTTTTAAAAAAACTAAAACGATCTCTTTTAGATCGTTTTACTTTTTCTTTCCCATACTTAACATTTCTTTTCTCTCACATGAGAAACTTAAAACGATCTATTTTAGATCGTTTTACTTCCTTTTTCCCATAAAACTGTTTCTCAAATAAAAGTTTAAAAACGATCTAATTTTAGATCGTTTCATCTTCAGTTTTCCATACTTCATTATTTTTCTTTAAATCTTTCAAAACGATCTAAATTTAGATCGTTTCATTTCCTTTTAACTGAGTTTTACTCAGAACGATCTAAATGTAGATCATTCTGATTTTTATACTTAGAAATTTTTTTCCTTTCAAAATTTTTATTTTACTTTTATTCTTGTGTGGTGTGACAAACTGTTTTGTATAATCATATAATTGTCATATATTTTGGAATACGAGGAATCGAACACCTTTGTGTACTTCCTTATTATTCTCAAATATATCATACTTATATGATTATATCTTATTTTCAAAGTTCTATACATATCAAAGTATATAAGAGTACAAAGAATTGATCGCCTTTGTGAACTACTTTGTAAAGTTATATATGAAAAATATGTATTTAACTATTTTGTGTTTATTTTCTCATAACAAATGATTTATAAAGGATACACTGAGTTGATCGCCTTTGTGAACCTCCTTGTATCTTATATAAATTGTTTGTGTGAACCTTGTTATTTGCTATTCAAATATTATTTTTCTGTGTGTGTTAAAAGTTTTATGTCTTAAAACAGATAATTATAAAAAATAATGGATCATCAAGAAGAGGTTAGACATGATGAAGAGATTGCTATTAATGATTCAATTGAAGAAATTCTCACAGCTAGAAATTCCATCAATATGAGAAATAATAGATATCTGAATGATCCTTTCAATGCACCCGGCTTTCCAATCATTTCAGCAATCTTCCACAATCATCCTCTTACTCATGCTCTCACAGTAGATGTTGATCTTGCTGAATCATATTTATTTGACATGTGGAGATCTATTATCTTTGTGCAACCACATGATCCATCTTCATCAAGGACTAAAGCCAAAGTTAAATCTCCAGAACTTCGTAGACAAGGCCATTTTCAATTTGAACTTCATTCTGGAGAGAATACATATGACTTTGAATTCAGTTTAGATGATTTCAGAAGATATTTAAGGCTACCAGAAGCAAACTCAAATGGGAGAAATGATTATGATGTATTTGAGTCAAATGATGTGATGTTTGCTGCTTTGATTTCACTTGGTTATGATAGTCCTTTGACAAAAACAACTGATTTCAAGCTGAAGAAGTTACCAAGAATTTGGTACTATGTGTTTTCTGTTCTCAGCAACTGTTTTCATCCATATACAAGAGGAATGGATAACTTGACCCAGACAATGTTGTACATATTTTATGGGTTTGTGTTCAATCAGCACTACGACATTGCTCAACTTCTTTGGGATCAGCTGATAGTTGCAGTAAATGGAAAAATATCTGCTCCCAAGAAGTATATTCCTTTCATAAGATTTCTCTCAGCAATTGTCCGAAGTATAATCAGGAACAAGAAGCATATTCCAAGACTTCTTGAAACAGGGAAAGTTGTTACTCATCCTTTTAAGTTTGTTAGAGACTCTGTTATCCCTAACTATTCTTATCTGATTCCATCATTTTTACTTGATATGGTTCCCGATTCTGATGATGCGAAGAAGGCATACTTGGACTGGATTAGAACAACTCTGGGACCGGAAAGCCTCCCGGTTCCTACCCAAGTTGTGCATAGGTTGCCAAGTGAGGGGTCTAAGAGGAAAAGAAAAGAGAGTGAGGGTGAATCCAGTTCAGGTAGGCCAAAGAGTAAGAAACAAAGAGGTGAAATGTTTGTGTTAAAGTTGAGTAAGAAAGTGCATCAACAAAAGAAGAAGAAAGGAAGTTCTTTAAAGAAAAAGCAATTGAAAAGAAAAACACCAGCTGAACCTTCTTCTCCTACATCTTCTGAGAATACTATCTCTGAGTCTGGGACTCCAAGACCTATCCGATCACCACCTCCTAAAACTTCAAATATCAGAAGATCACTATCACCAAGAACACCATCACCACAAAGACATTCTTCACCAATTCAAACAACTCCACTTCCGGAAATTCTAACACCAGAACCCCCAGCAATGCCTCAATCACAATCAATTCCAACTCATATTCCTTCATCAACAATATCTACAACTATTTTTCTATCTCCTCCACCGACATACTTTCAAGGCCGCAGGAAGTCCATTCCTGTTAATATCAAAAAGAAATGAGTATGATCGTTTTTCACGAGCTGAACTAGAAGAAGTGGCTGATTCTGATATTGATTCATCTGATAATGAAGCCAATCAATTTGCTGATGATGTCATGGACATCCTGGAGGAACAAGGTGGAAATGAGGGAGGAGTCGAAAATGTTAGAGAGGATGAGAGGTCCGGGCTAGGTATAAGGCATAAAGAAAACGTTGGCCTTCCATTAGTCCAAACCACATATACTCGCCGGGTTCGACCTAGGATAGAAGATAAGAGCTCCCAACTCTTGCACGGTCAAACCTCCACTAGCCATTCGAAAGTCTCTCTACAGACTGACGTCTCATTTCTGCATGGGCAAAATCCACGTAATCCATCCCAGTCTCCTTCAGAGACTGTGGATGTTGATGATAAAGAGATATCTGCCCCTCTCTTGACTTTCGTTTCTGCACGTTTGTCTAGAACCCCTAGGACACTTACACCGATTATTGTACCATTTGCACATCTAGGTGATGCTGCCGGAACAAACATAGAGAGCTCGGCTTTAGTGCCCTCTTAAGGATTGTTTGGAAGTCCTTCAATTGCTAACATTATGCCAGCTTTGAACGAAGGCACCCGTGTAGCTTAATTGGCTCAGCGACAGTTTGAACTCTCTCGAGCTCGAGCAGTTGCTGCGGCTATTCGTGCTTTGGGTTTAACGGTTGATCTAAGTGACAACGGTGTTATGTTTGTCCACTTTCCAAAAGATTCTGGTTGTGAAGCCGAATCATCAGCTGTTGTTCAAACTCTTGAACCAACAGGAAATCCTGTGACAGTTATGATGTCGTCAGGTCACTCAGTAGAACCACTTGGAACTACTGATGTGCCAGTCTCTGTTACTCCTGATACTCCGATTTCTGAATCTCCAGTTGTTGTAACATTATCTCCGATTGTTCGTAATCTTGTGACTCATTTGGTTGAAGGAATTGAACAAGAACAAGAAAGTGTATTACGTTCTTCAAGATATATTATTACTGGTAAACTTCCCATGGCTCAAACCAGTTCATCACCACGTAGGTTGCTTACTGGTGGTACACTTAGAATTGGTTCATCTGTTGTTACTCCAATCTCCACACCTACTACACCTCATATTTCAACTGTTACAACTGTTATTCCTTTGTCTTCTCAACCAATCATATCAACACCACCAATTACTCAATCATCTCCAATTACATCACCAACACCCCCAGAAATTCCAACTTTATCAACATCAATATCTACCACAACTATTCCGATTCAACAATCATTTCCTGATCCTGATTCTCCTGATTATTCTTCAAGTTCTTCATCTTCATCGGAATCTGATCTTAGTGATACTTATTTGAATGACTATACTGTTAGTAGGCTTCATGAAAGTGGTATATCCACTGATACTCTCATTATGGCAGTACTTCGTCGATTAAGATCTGAAAAGCCTAATCTGAACCCACCAAAGAAAGCCATCTGTCATTCAATTCTTTCATATCTACATTTCTTGGATACCGCCACTACTCATAAGGCTGAAACTGAAGCTCTTCAAAAGAGAATAACTGAGCTTGAACAACAATGTCGACCGACCACTATCTTAAGGAGTCGGGATGATCAAAATCCTGATGATCAACCCGAGGGGGAGAATATTCAAGATAGTGGAGAGGGTCATAACATAACACAAGAAGCAGCTGTTCAAGAAAATGTTGCTGATATTGCTCAAAATGATACAACAGAAGGAAATCAAGATCAAGAGATATCTGAGCAAGAAAGATCTGAAAATGTGGAAGAAGTTGAAAAACATGATCAAAGTCAAAGTGTAGATATTCCTTCATCATCTCAAGCTCATCAAGTTCATAATTCCGATTCAGATGATCTGCCTCCGCTTGTTAAATACATCTCTCACTATTACTCAACTACATCAAGTTCTGATCAATCAAGTGATCTTGATCCGTTTCAACCAGGGAATAGGACTGATTATGATAGTGATTCTGATTCGGATGATTCTAATGATGCTCCACCAAGACCAGCTATGTCTCAAGAACAATTTGAGAAAGATATCTTTGAAGAGATTGTCTATGATCTGAGGGATACTGTAACACCCCGACTACGGCGGAAACACGAGATGCCACAGATCGACATGGTACAAAAGATTAAATGGAAAACATCATAATTAAAATCTCAAAATCATCCCAATCAAGAGGTTACATAGTTCAAATTAAAATGTCGATAAACCATTACATAATCCAAATCCAAAATTGAAAAGATAATTGTTTGCATTACAAGCCATCAAGCAACAAACAAATGCAACATCCAGAGGCGGTCCATTAGCTAACTTACGGCTCTAAACCTGAAAAGCATGAAGAAAAAGTGTCAACTACGAGAGTTGAGTGAGTTCATAGGTTTTTAACTAGCAACATTAAGTATATATATCCATCATAATCAAAAATTTGAGAGTCACCAAAATTTCCATGTATGCCTCCAATATAACGTTTGAAAAGCGTATGTTCCACTTACTATAATCAACCGTAATAAAATCACTATCATATAACCACAAGGGTATAATTCAATTAACCTTGATGAGTAAATGCTTGAGCCACTACTACTACCATTTTTTCAAAGTCCAATAATAAATAAATAAATCTTGCACAAGCTGTCAATCAAGTGCCGTAATAATAATCATATAAAAGGGGTCGTGCCATGGAGACGACCTAAGTAAGGTAGCTAGAACACCCGTGGTCGGACTGGAAGTGGAGGTTGTCACAAAGGCAACCAACCTTCCACCGTTACACAATTGGGTGGGTGGACGAAACCTAGTTGCGCAACTAACTAACTACAGACCTCCATAATCGGAGTAAATAGTAGTGAACCGAAGAAAGCGGTTTGACAGAACTCAAGCTCATCATATAAATCATTTATCTTAATGAACATACGAAACAATTTCATTTCATAATTGTAATATCAAGAATCATTTCATATATATATGTAATAATAAAAGCAATTTAGCTTATATATCATGTTTTTCACCCCGATAGTTAAAACACATAAAATAGTTTGAAAGGGGGCTATGACTCACTTGATTTGAGTGTGAAAGAGGGCTGATCAAAAGTGAAGTGCGCCTAGTGGTGTCGTCCCACAAGCAAGCCTAAACCATGGTATTCAAAATATACACAACGTAAGTGTGTGTTACATGAACTAATAAACTAGATCATGAGACGTATGCTAGTAGGCTTGCCTATCTTTTGTTGTTACTTAATTATGGAAATCAAGGTGCATTATGATGTTCAAAATGTTTGGTTAAGTTAGAATTGGTGATAAGAGTAGTTCTCGTGTTATACGTTTTTGCGCGTTTATTGGAATTTCGGTAGTTTGGCTTTGATACGCATGATTTCTCTTGTACACTTAGCTTGGTAATATTATTTGACATTAGTACTGTAATATTATGGATATTAAAATATATTTTCTGATTTATATTAATTTCCTTGATTTCTTATTATTTAATTAATTATTTATTCCATTTATTCATTAATTAATTAAATAATTCCTTATAATTATTTTTAAGTTCTTAAATTGCCTTTAAAATTCATGGATCATTATATTTTGGTTATCTACTGATTTTCAAGTTTTTAAATTTGTAATATTATGATTTATGTATCTATTTAAGCTTTATTATTAATTTATTTAATAATGGTGATTAATTAGTGATTTTAACTTAGTTATTCATTCTTGAAACATATAAAACTTGGTTCTTTTCTTGTGATTATTTTTTCTCCAGTATGTTTGAGATATTTTTATCATTGGTTATGTGAATTTGGCCAAGTCCATGATTTATATAATTTATTATTGATTTAGTTATCCTTTAAATCCCATTTAAATTCATTAAATCATAAAAACACTTGGAAATTACCACAAGAATCTTAGTCCAAAAAATTCCAGGCCTTTTAGGCAACTTCTATCAATATAAATTTGTATCAATTCAACCTCTCTTGTGTCTTGCTTAAATTGATGACTTCTCGGTTAAAAATCGTTTACCGAAATAGTGATTTTAACCTCATTTCTTAGGCTATTAAGGTACTTCAAAATGGATTTTCATTCTAAATTCAATATTCACAGTAAGTTCATCATATTTTGGTGGTTCAAGTCGTGATGGTGGTGGTGGTGTGATATGTGCAATATAGTGCTTTCGGGTAGTGATTATTTGACCCGAAAAGGCGATTTTTGAGCTTGTTCTTGCCATGCATCAAATGACTTGAGTTTTATACTTTTAATATGTCATATTTCCAGTATGTTCATCATGTTTTCATGGTCATAAAGTTATGGTGTATGTGTGTGCTCAAAATGAAATTTTACAAGCTTTCGGTTTACGATTTCAAGCATATTTTAACTTATTTAGTTCCAAACTCATATTTTTGACATTATACTAATTTTTCCAGAATATTGACAATAATATTAACATATTTTTCACTTATGACAAGCCTAGCTTCATCTCATAATCCAACAACAAATCCAACCTTCTTAAATCTAGCATTCATGTACTTAAATCAACACTTTTTAACATAAATCTTTATCCATCAAAAATCCATCAACATAAAAATATATATTTATGAAATATTCCAGAAATGTATGCATAAATATTATATAAAATATGTTCATCTTTTTATAAAAAGTTACTTTACAAACTATCAACACATATCTACCTTTTTGATGCTAACTTTTATAGATCTAACTTTTTAACAACAAAATCCATATTTTTATAAAATTTCCAGAAAATATAACTTCAAAGTATATATAAATATAATCATCTTTCAAAGGAAAAATCATTTTAAAGCTATATAATTTATATCTACACTTTTGGGTCTTTAAACTAGTTGAATCCTTGGATCTTTCTTCATGGATTCAACATGCATGAGCATGGAAAGAAAGATCCTATCAACTTTGCCCTCATCAAGTGTATAATCAAAAGAAAACATAAAGAAAACATGAACTTTTGATAAAACCTTTTTAATATGAACAAGAACAAGATTAATCTAGAAAAGAGATGAAGATATATACCCTTGAAGAACACTTTTTGATGATGAAAATATGCAGATTTTCGTGACCCAAAAAGCCTCCAATAACCCTTGTTTCAACCTCAAAACAACCCTTAAACCTTAGCCTAATCAAACCCTTGCTTAGCCTAACTTAAACCCTTATTATTATCAAGTATTAAGGTTGATTTTGTTGGTGTTTTCCTTGCTCCTTGGCTGCCGAAAATGAAGAGAGAAAAGGGAGAGAAAAGTTGTTTTTGAGAGAGTAAATGAGTTGTGTGTGTAAAGTGGTGTTTAGTATGTGTTTGTGGTGAGTTCCAAGACTAAAAGACATGCAAAAATTTGAAAAGGAGATGTATGTGTGTGGGTAGGGGGGGACGGCCATTAAGGGGGATTTAGAGGGTTTTTCCCTTTTTTTTTTTTTTAGAAAATGTTGTAGGTATATTTGTATATATGTATAGGTTGTAAGTATATAGTTTGTAAGAGTATATTGTGTTTATTTGTAATGTTAGTGGGTTATTTATTCTAGTATATGCATATGTATATATGTCATGTGTATATATGTGTATGTATATATTTTTGTGTTTTAAGTTTGTTACATGGTTCATTGGCTACAAATTTGTATTTATTTTTAAGCATATATACTTACTTATTAAGGTTTTGACGCTTTTACGTACATATGAATTCCAATTATATTTTTAGTTGGAGATTTTATTCACCAAGATTATATTTACGTGATTTGGTTTTATTCTTGATTCGTTGGATACTTCATAGGAATTTTGATTGGTATCTCAACTTGTGAGACTTACGTTATTATTATCGTAACGATTGATCACCTCTAAAAATTTTTTGTTCCGAGGTATTTTATTAAATTTGATTTAGAACTAAATAATAGCTTAAGATTGTTAATTAGGGGCATTATTCACTAGCTTCTCATATAACTAAGGCTCACGGGACCTCAATTAACACAACTAGCACTTATATAATATTATAAAAATGAGGGTTGTTACAGATACAAATAATCTTGACATTCCAAGAGAGCTTAGCATGGGTATTAGACATCCAAGAATCACTCGAGACAAAATCTGGCAAAATCAATGAAGGGTATTTTTATGAGAATTATGCACAAATGCTAGATTTGAATGTCAGACCTGAAGAGTTAGTATGCAGGGCAAGATACATTGAAGAAAGAGCCTTCCCAATTTACTGCTCATCTGAGGAAAGACTCAACATGACCTTGAATAGGTTGAGAGCATTCTTTCTTTTCAGACATCAATATCAAAGGGATGCATACTTAGAAATGATGAATGCTGAAAGTTCAGTAAGAAGTGAAGAGTGGTATAATCAGTTCCAGAGTCCAATTACAAGTGTGTTGACATTGATTGCTCCTATCAAGTATCAGAACCAAAGACTTGTCCGATTTAGAGTTCAAAGAGCTGATGGTCACATTTATGTTGTTCATGAAGAATCTTTCCAATACTTGCCAATCTCTGACATCCTCTTTCTCTACAACCAGTATGCTCATTTGATTACAAAGACTCCAGATCAACTCCTTGCTTATGAAGCTCTGAAGTGTCACATTCAGGCTTTAATCAGATATTATGAGTTTAATGATTTCCAAATTGGTCTAGAAAGGAGAAGAAGAAGAATTAATCTCACGAGACCAAATCAGAGAGCAAGAGGTTATGAGTTGAATTCTTATCAGATTGGAGATCCAATAGAAGAATTGGATGGATTTGTTTTCATTAACAGCTTCAGAGGAAAAATCTTTGTCCGTGCATCTGATTTTCCCAAGTATTCAGATGGCACTTTGAAATATTGTTTATTCTTCCTCAGAGCCATACATGATAATCCTGATCCTAGTGAAAATGAAAACATCCAGATTCAAAGAGAAAGACACATAAGAAGGATCCAAGAGAGACAATTGATATGCGTCAAAGGGTTAGAGATCTTATTGCTGCCAGAACAATTAGACCAAGAGAAGGAATTATTTATATTGAGACAGGTTCATGGGTTCTTTGGAATCCAAGTCATGAACGAGTTCCTCATAATATTCCTCCAGTTAACTTTCAAGATAATATCAGATTGCCCGATGAACGTCCAGAAGGTGCTAACTGGCATTTCATTCCTAAGAGGTATTGGAATGACTCTTGGAATAGTTACAAGAAAAGAGCTTTTTGGAATTCTATGAAAGATAAGCCATCTACATCAAAAGCAGCTCAAGATTACAAGAAAAGAAAGAACAAGAAAAGACGAGCTGATAAAAGAAGGAGGAGGAACAGGAGGAACTGATAAAAGACAACCAAGCACTAAGGGGGAGAATGTTAGAAATTCAAAATAGTGCTTAGTTGTATTTCTTTATATTGTTATTTTGTATATGTAATATAAGGTTGAGGGGGAGCTTATGAATTTGCTTAGAGTATAAATACCCCTCAAGCCTTAACATTTTGTAACCTTTAATCACATTTTGAAAATAACAATTGCCAATCTTTCCACACACACAGTTCGTCTCTCTCATTACACACATTAACACACACACTCTACCATTGTTATACATCTTACTTCCGCACCCGAACACGAACGATTTCTGCTATATTTCAATTGTTTGATGAATTGTGATTGAATTCAGGTATGGATCGAGATCAAAATGATGTTTTGCTCTGATACCACATGTAACAACACGATTTTATCACTTCAATTCACATCAACAATGGCGGTTTAGAGTGTGTGTGTGTGTTCTTGGTGTTTGTGTGTGTGTTGAGAGAGAATTGGGATCAAGTGTGTGTTATTCAGGTGTAATGGTATGAAAAATGTGTCAAGAGTTATGTCAAAGTTATGATTTCTAAGGAATTGAGGGCTATTTATAGTCTAAACTAACCAACTATGCTAATTATCACAATTAGCCTCTCAACCTTAGAAATCATCAACACATGACTTAACAACAAGTAAGTCCATAACTTAAATTACAATGTATCACTATTTTTGGATTTCTAACTAGAAAATATATATAAAACAAAGTTAAACTACCGAAATTCCAATAACCAAACAAAATCTTATGAATGACCTTTACTACCAAATGTCTTCCAACCAAATGAGGTGAACAACATAATGTACTTGAATTCCATAATTAAACAACAACCAAACATGGGCAAGTCTACTACCATACATCTCATGATCTAGTTTACTAGTCATGCAACACACACTTATGTTGTGCATATTTCGAATACCATGGTTTAGGCTTGCTTGAGGAAAGACACCACTAGCCGAAGATCTCACTTTTGATCAGCTCTCTTTCACTCTCAAATCAAGTGAGTCATAGTCCCCTTTCAAACTATTTTATGTGTTTAACTATCGGGGTGAAAAGCATGATATATAAATGAAATTGCTTTTATATACATATAGATGAAATGATTCTTGATAATATGATTACGAAATCAAATTCTTGCGTATGTTCAATGTGATAAATGTTTTATGATGAGCTTGAGTTCTGTCAAACCGTTTTCTTTCGGTACACTACTATTTACTCCGAAAGTGGAGGCCTGTAGTTAGATAGTTGCGCAACTAGGATTTGTCCACCCACCCAACGTGTAACGGTGGGATGTTGGTTGCCTTTGTGACGGCCATCATTCCCAGTCCGACCACGCAATGTTCTAGCTACCTTAAATTTGAATGGTCGTCTCCATGGCACGACCCTATTATTATTAATACGGCACTTGATTGACAACTTGTGCTATGAAATGAATTATATATATATATTGATGGTTGATAAAATGGTAGTAGTAGTGGCTCAAGCATTTACTCATCAAAGTTTACTTGAAATATGCCCATGTGGCTAGATGGCATTGGTATTATTATGTTGGTTATTATAAGTTGAACATGCGCTTAGAAATGATTATTTGAAAGAATACTTGGAAATTTTAAGACTCATTATCCTTGAATATGGTTTGTTTATATATATATGTGTGTTGCTAGTTAAAACCTATGAACTCACTCAACTCTCGTAGTTGACACTTTTTCTTCATGCTTTTCAGGTTTAGAGCAGTAAGTAGCTTCAAGGACCGCTTCTTGGATTCTAAGTGTTTGTTGTATGGTTGGACAAGTATTGCAAACATTTGATCTTTTAATTATGAATTTGGTTATGTAATGGATTTAGACGTCATCTTGAACTTGTAATCTTTTGGATTTGAATGTCATTTGAAAACTTATGTTGATGTTTTATATTTAAATCTTTTGTACCATGTCGTTCTGTGGCATCTCGTGTTTCTGCCTTAGTCGGGGTGTTACATCACTGGGTTGTGAGATATAGCAATTGCACTGGTGTTGTCACAAAAGATTAGGGTTCTTGTGTATTTCATACCATAATCAAGTAACTGGTTTTTGATCCAGAGAATCTGGGCACAGAATGTAACAACACGATCTTATCATTCGAATTCACATCAACAATGGCGTTTGGTTAGTGTGTGTGTTCTTGGTGTTTGTGTGTGTGTGTTGAGAGAGAATTGGGATCAAGTGTGTGTTATTTAGGTGTAATGATATGAAAATTGTGTTATTGTTATGCCAAGTGTTTTTGATTTCTAAGGGATTGAGGGCTATTTATAGTCTAAACTAACCAACTATGCTAATTATCATAATTAGTCCCTCAACCTTAGAAATCATCAACTCATGACTTAACAACAAGTAAGTCCATAACTTAAATTACAATGTATCACTACTTTTGGATTTCTAACATTCTCCCCCTTAGTGATATATTGTAAGGTCTGAAGTACATGTTGTTTTGTCTTGTAGGAATGAATTTGATGAGCCCGGCGATGAAGACAATTGGTGAGTTGAAACAAGTCTTCAAAGCTTTCTCATTGTCTTTGGAGAACTTGATTCAGTATTGGTCTTGGACTTCTCGAAGTTAAATCATTTGTTGATTCTCAATGTTCTTTTTGAACAGAGAATGATGAGTGTGTATGTGTATTAAATCTTCGAGGATTGTTGAATCACAGATCAGAGTTGTCTTTTGAAAATGTGGAAGATATGAATTTGTCTTGAATTCTTCAATCTTCGAATCTTGAAGTCTTTTCTTTGAAGTCTTGGAATGAATTTTCAGAGATATGTACTCTCCCCCTTGATGTGTGCAATGTAGCTTTTGGTAAAGTGTTGTTGTATGACTTGAAGATCTTTAATTTAATGAAGACTCTTTTTGAAGCATTTCTTCTTTTGTCTTGAATCGTCAGCCTTTTGTCCTTTGAAGCTTTGATCTTTGTCACATTGTCTTGAACACTTTTGAGAGTAAACATTCCAATAAGGTTTTGAGAAATTCATTTATGAAAGTAATCATGCTCCTCCTCAATTCATGAGTAATCACAGTCTTTGATTGGAGCATTTTTGAACTTTTTGTAACATCTTGAGTGAGCATCCTTTCATTATTGATCTTGACCTTCTTATCCTTAAAATCATTCTAATTTCTTCGTTAATCAAAAATTAATCATACTATTTTCTCCCCTTCATAATGACAAAAACCAATGTCATTATGCAAACATTAATTGAAAAGAACGTCAAAAGAAATCAAAAGAACCATAGCTCAATGTTATTTACACAAAGATATATGACCTAACAACTCATTAACCCAAACCATTAATCCAACCCAGGAAGTGATAACCACCAGTTGTAGACTTTTTATCAATCTTACAACCTGCATGATCTGAATCTGAATAACCCATTAGATCTAACCCTGAGCCTTTGGGATACCAAAGACCAAGGCTAGGGCACCCTTTCAGGTACCTGGAAATGCGTTTAACAACATGCAAATGTGATTCTTTTGGATTTGCCTGAAATCTGGCACATAGACATATTGCAAACATTATATCTGGTCGACTGGCAGTTAAATACATCAGTGAACCAACCATTCCATGATATTCCTTTTGTTCCACTAGTTTACCATTTGGGTCAGAGTCTAAATTTAATGGGGCTGAAATAGGTGTGGTTTTCGATGGGATAGAATCATATTTGTATTTCCTTAACAAATCTCTGACATATTTTTCTTGGTTAATAAAAATACCATCCATGGTTTGTTTAATTTGTAAACCTAAGAAAAATGTTAATTTACCCATTAAACTCATCTCATATTCTTGAGACATGATTTTTGAAAACCTTTTACACATTCCATCATCAGTTGACCCAAATATAATGTCATCAACATAAATTTGTACCAACAAGATATTACCTTTTTCTTTCAAGATAAACAAGGTATTATCTATTGTACCTCTTTGAAAACCATGTTTAGTTAGAGTGTCATACCAGGCTCTAGGGGCATGACGAAGACCATACAAGGCTTTGTTTAGTCTATATACCCAGTGAGGATTTTTTCGTTCAAGAAACCTGGAGTCTGCTTAACATACACTTCTTCTTCCAACTTTCCATTTAGAAACACACTTTTGACATCCATCTGGAAGACTTTGAATTGCAAATGAGCAGCATCAGCCAAGAAAATTCTGATGGCTTCAAGTCTTACAACTAGAGCAAAAGTTTCATCAAAATCGACACCTTCTGCTTGACAATAACCCTTGGCAACCAATCTTGCTTTGTTCCTGACAACATTGACATCTTCATCCATCTTGTTTTGGTAGACCCACCTCGTTCCAATGGTTTCTTTCTTTAACCCTGGAGGACAGGGAACAAGTTCCCAAACATTGTTCCTTTCGAACTGGTTAAGTTCTTCTTGCATAGCCTCAACCCAGCTTAGATCTGCCAAAGCCTCGTCAATCTTCTTCGGTTCAATCAGTGATAAGAATGTGGCGTTCAAGCATTGTTCACTTGTGGCTCTTATAATCTGAACCCCACTATCTGGATTTCCAATAATTTGCTCAATGGGATGAGCAACTGTCCATTTAGTGTATTGACTAGGTTGATTTTGCACAACATCAGTGCAAGACACCTGACGATCTTCAACAATTGTGGCAACTGGAGAAGGATCAGCCCAAACTACTTCAACTTCATCATCAGTGTCAACTGGCGTCTTGACATGATTATTTTCAAATAAAGGCATATTTTGAGGAATTTGAGAAGTCTGAACTGGTTCTGATGTTGTTGTGGCATGAACATCTGATCCAATCACCAGTTTCTGTGGTAAATTGAAACTGATGGAGGGATAGAATGAAGCGTCACTGGAGCTTTTCTTTATTATAACTGGTTCCAAGTCCTGGTGACTGGAAACATCTCTTGGTGTATTGACTGACTGATGAACTTGATCAGATACACCAAAATTAACTGGGACAACTGGAGATAAATCAAGGCTTGGTCGTTTATTGATTGCTTCATTAGATTCATCGAATGTGACATGAACTGTCTCATGTACCTTTTGGAGTCTATAATTATAAACTCTATAGGCTTTTCTTATATCTGAATACCCCACGAAAACACCCTCATCAGCCTTTACATCAAACATTCCCAACTGACTAGAATCGTTTAAGATAAAAACTGGACAACCAAATACATGAAAGTATCCAATATTTGGTTTGCGATTCCTGAGGACTTCATAGGCAGTCTTCCTATGTCTCTTGACATATACTGACTAATTTTGGGTATGGCAAGCAGTTGCCACAGCTTCAGCCCAAAAACAGGTGGGAAGACCTGATTCAGATAACATACTTATGGCAGCTGCAATTAATGTGCGATTCTTTCTTTCAACCACACCATTTTGCTCTGCAGAACGAGCTGATGATAAGTTCTGAGAAATGCCAGTGTCAGTGCAGAATGATTCCAATTCTTTGTACCATGTCGTTCTGTGGCATCTCGTGTTTCCGCCTTAGTCGGGGTGTTGCAGAAAAATGGTATCAAGAGCCAAGGTTATAGAGAATTTTTGCTATAACCTACGTATTTTCAAAACAAGTCGAATATTTCTTAAACAATTGAGTTGATCATAAAGTATTCTTGTTTTACTTATGCATAGCCTGATCAACTATGCCTAATTAAAAATTTAATATGGAATGATCGAAATGGTTGTTTAAGGAATATTCAAAATGAGTCTTTTGAAAATAAAGCTTTAAAACGATTTTTGGTGCAAAAGATACATAACCAAATCCAATGTTTGCATTACTTATTAGAACCCTTAGTTAATACCCCCACTTGGCTAGTATTACTTTGCCTATTTAGATATAACGCACAAGAGCTATGCACAAGTTAAATTCTAGTCATTTCGTCGATTATATATGGTTATGCGAGTCGTGAGTGTCGAGTTGATCGTTAATAGTTTTGTTATACGTCGGTTGTGAATGGTCATGTCGTTGCCCGGTCGTCAAGCTTGGGAGTTATCATCTTATTTTTTATGTAACTTATGTAGGAAACAATATGTCACAAAGAAGCGGAGCATCAAGAACTCCCGGACACGCGGAAGACATATATGCGTTCATAGACATGGTACGAGAAAGGCAAGAAAGCGAGGAAACGGAGCCCACAATGGACTCCCAACAGCCCTCACGACAAGAGGAGTCGTCCGAACCAATGGAGGACCCGTCGCACGATGATAATAGGAGTGTAGCCTCTAGCCAACGTGTTGCCTCTAGCCTACCCATACGCCGTTCACCCTCACCTCCACCATCACCACCAGCTTCTAGGGCTCCTCCACAAAGACAAAATGTGGCGATGAATGTAAGCGATGGGCGATTTCCAGCCCATGACCCACACTTCCACCCGCGCCTCCCTCGCCACCATCCTTTTCATTTCGGCCCAAGACATGGAGAGAACCTCCCACGTCCCGTTTTTGGGGTACCACCTCCACCTCTTATGGGAATGACACAGGAGGAGAGAGATCGAGTACGGGGCATCGCCAATGGCTTACGTGATGCAAGGTTTCGGGTGAGAACACAAGAGGTGATGATGGAAAGGGCGTTGGGAATAATGCGCCAAACGGGAGATGAGGCGGGGATGGCTATAGATGGAACACGCCGAATCAACGAAGTAATTTTTATGATGGGATGCGTTGTTGCAGCCCTTTGCTCCATTGTTGTGGGTCTTGTGCTTAGGAAATGACCCTAAGGATGTTTTGTTCATGAACTTATTCGGTAGACAATTATTTGTACCTTGTTATGATTTTCTTGAACTTGTTTGTGATTGTGTGACTATGATCACATGTTTGTTGGCTTATGGCAATTTTGTAAACTGATATTGGATTATTGGAATGGAAGCTTGATACCTTTTTGCTTTTATATGATGTGTTAATCTATATGTGTTATGGTTATACTTGTTACAAAGTGATAGTTACAGCAGGAAATCAGTCCTGACCACTTTTGGTAGAACGGCCATATCTGGAGTTCTGTTTGGTATTTTGACCTGATTCCAGTTGGAGGTGAAACTTAACTCATGGTGCTACATTTTATAATTTATGAGTTTTTCCCAGTTCGTCCATCTTGAGCCACATTTTCGAGCTCCAAGTTCGTACACAGATTCTGGAAAAATCTGTCAAAAGGCCCAAAAACAAGATTGACATTTTTTAAGCTTACCCAACCATTTGTAATTCATAGTGATAAGTAGGTTGTGATTAAAGGAAGGAAAATGAATCTAGAAATATATATGTATACCTATGCATACAAACGTGGCCTTATTATACTAAGTAACTTATATGAACACGTGTGAGATCGAAAGTTGTGAGTCGGGTCTATGCCATATAATCCTATATACAAATGACTAAACTATGTTCTCCTTTGTAGAGACATGGCACCATGAAGGACCGTCGAAGAAACAAATGCTGAGGCTAGGCGCCAGGAGGAAGAGGCCCAATGGAGAACCGAGCTAGCCGAACTCATTTCTCAACAAATCAACTCCGTTATGCCGGCCATTGCTACTCGAATTACGAAGAGTGTAACCGCCACCCTTAACACGGCCCGAAGACAAGATGGGGGAGGTAATGTGAATCATTGAAATGCTTACAAGACCTTCACTTCGTGCAACCCCAAAGAATTCTATGGGACGGAAGGTCCAGTTGGTTTGCTCACATGGTTCCAGAGCATGGAGGCCATCTTGAACATCATTGATTGTTCACCGGCCGACCGTGTCAAGTTTGCTGCTAGCAAGCTCCAAGGAAGGGCACTCGCTTGGTGGAACCTCCAAGTCACTACGAGGGGTCAAGCCGTGATGAATGCCTTGACTTGGGAGCAGCTCAAGAAAGAGATGAAGCGGGAGTATTGTCCTAGGCCAGCCGTGCAAAAGTTGGAGATAGAATTATGGAATCATGCTATGAAGGGAATGGAGTTAGAGACATATGCGATTCGTTTCCACGAGTTGTGTGTGCTGGTGCCTGATATGGTGACTACGGAGGCCAAGAAGGTTGAGAGGTTTATTTACGGATTGGTACCAAGAGTAAGTATGATGGTCACGGCAGCAAACCCCGTCACACTGGAAGAAGCGATAAGTTTGTCAACAAGATTGGTTAATGACTTGGTTAGGACAGGGAAATACTCGCAAGGCGAGTCAAGTTCAAGGTAAGGAGGAGGAAGCCGATTTGGTGATCGTAAGGGGAATGAGCCTGATAAGAGGCAAAAGATTGTAAGGAATTACGGGATTGCCGACACCAACCCTAGGGCGTACCATGGCACGCTTCCAAGGTGCAACCGATGTAGTTATAGCCACTTGGGTGAATGCAAGCATTGCTCAACTTGCAACCGAATGGGACACCTTGCTGCCTATTGCCAAAGTGGAGCAAGAGTTGGAGGAGTCCAGGAAGGGTGTCATGAATGTGGAGGTACTGATCATTGGAGAAACACATGTCCTAGGTTGGGGAGAGCTCAAGGAGGACGAGGAAATGCAAACAACAACTGTGGCAATCTTAGAAATGTTGGAAATCGTGGGAACCCAGCAAATCGAGGCAACAATGGGAATCAAGTGAACCGAGGTAATGGAGGAAATCAAGCAAACAATGCAAATCAAGGAAATAATGCAAATCAGAACCGTGGGAATTAAGGAGGTCAAGCAAGAGGACGAGTGTATGCAATGGGAGCAAATGAGGCTCGTGATGACCCTAATGTCATCGTAGGTACGTTTCCGTTAAATAATGTCTATGCATCCATGTTGTTTGATTCTGGAGCCGAAAAAAGTTTTATTTATTTTGAATTTAAGGAAATGATTGGTAAGAAACCTAGTGAGCTTGATGAAATTTACTATATCGAATATGCTAATGGAAACGAGTATAGGACTAAGGAAATTATTTTTGATTGTATGTTAACTTTAGACGAGAAAGATTATAGTATAGACTTGATTCCCATTGAGATAGGAAGTTTTGATGTGATAGTAGGAATGGATTGGTTGTCTAAGATGTGTGCTGAAATCCTTTGCCATGAAAAGGTGATTAAAATTCCCTTAGATAATGATGAAGTGCTTATAATACAAGGCCATAGGGCGGGAGTCCAGCCCAAGATAGTGTCATCTATGAAAGTAAGGAAATAATTACGTAAAGAATATCACACATACTTGGCACAAGTAGTGGATAAGCAAGTAAAAAGTAAGGACCCTCATAAGGTCATGGTGGTTAGGGACTTTCTAGATGTGTTCCCTGACGAACTACCTGGACTTCCACCCACGAGGCAGGTGGAGTTTACGATTGATTTAGTTCCCGGGGCAGCCCCCGTAGCTAAAGCACCGTACAGGTTAGCGCCCTCCGAAATGCGAGAACTTTCTGAGCAATTGCAAGAATTGCTTGATAAAGGTTTAATCCAACCTAGTTCTTCGCCATGGGGTGCTCCAATTCTTTTTGTCAAGAAGAAGGATGGATCTTTGAGGATGTGCATAGATTATAGGGAGTTGAATAAGCTGACGATCAAGAATAGGTATCCGCTGCCACGAATAGACGATTTGTTCGATCAACTTCAAGGAGATTCGCATTTCTTGAAAATCGATCTGAGATCCGGCTATCATCAGTTGACGGTACGAGAAGAAGATGTACCTAAAACGGCTTTTAGAACGCGCTATGGGCATTACGAGTTTCTGGTGATGCCATTTGGTCTCACAAATGCGCCTGCCGTTTTCATGGACAAATTCGTGATAGTATTCATTGATGACATCCTAATATACTCTAGAAGTAAGGATGAACATGAGAAACACCTAAGAATAATCTTGCAGTTACTTACAAATGAAAAGCTATACGCTAAGTTTTCTGAGTGTGAATTTTGGCTCCGACAAGTCCAATTTCTTGGACACATTGTGAACGAAGAAGGAATCCATGTAGATCCGGCCAAGATAGAAGCGATCAAGAAGTGGGAGACACCCAAACCGCCAACGGAAGTGCATAGCTTCCTAGGTTTGGCGGGCTATTATAGGAGGTTCATCCAGGGATTCTCTAAGATTGCGGTGCCTTTGACCCAATTGACCCAAAATTCGAGAGAATTCGAATGGGGTGAAGAACAAGAGCAAGCGTTTCAAACGCTTAAGAACATGTTGTGTGAGGCACCAATACTAGCCTTGCCGGATGGAATGGAAGGATTTGTAGTATATTGTGATGCGTCGAATAAAGGACTTGGATGTGTGCTTATGTCTAGACAATTGAAGCCACATGAGAAAAACTATTCGACACACGATTTGGAGTTGGGAGCTGTGGTATTCGCCTTGAAGATATTGCGACATTATCTCTATGGCACTAAATGCACCATATTCACCGACCATAAAAGCTTGCAACACATCTTTGATCAAAAGATGTTGAACATGAGGCAAAGGAGATGGATGGAGTTGCTAAATGACTATGAGTATGAAATAAAGTATCATCTGGGGAAGGCAAACGTCGTTGCCGATGCACTTAGTAGGAAGGTGAATACTAAGGTGCCAAGGGCAAGAATTAGCCACTTACAAGTAAGAATGTCTCTAAGAGATCGTTTCTTAGAAGACCAAGAAAAAGCCTTTGAAGGGAAGAACATTAAGGATGAAGCATTGTGTGGTATGGAAATGAGGTTTGACAAGGATGATGAAGGTATCTTATACTTCAAGGGAAGAGCTTGGGTACTGAAAGTGAATGGTTTAAGGGATGTACTTATGAATGAGGCTCACAATACGAAGTATTCAATTCATCCGGGCGCGGATAAGATGTATCAAGGCCTAAGAAGGGATTTTTGGTGGCCTGGAATGAAAGAAGATGTAGCCCGATATGTGAGCCGATGCATGACTTGTGCGATGGTCAAAGCTAAGCACCAAAAGCCATCTGGTCTTTTAAAGCATCCAGAGATTCCCGAATGGAAGTGGGAGCAAATAGCAATGGACCTAGTGACAAAATTGCCTCGAACAAAGAAAGGTCATGATGCTATATGGGTGATTGTTGATCGTCTTACGAAATCAGCCCATTCATTCCCATCAAAGAAGATTGGAACACCGAGTGTCTAGCTCGATTGTACGTTGAGAAAATTGTAACGTTACATGGTGTGCCTTTGTCCATAATATCCGATCGGGATGGTAGATTTACCTCATGTTTTTGGGGTCATGTGCAAGAGGCAATGGGCACAACACTAGCATTAAGCACGGCTTACCACCCTCAAATGGATGGACAAAGTGAGCGAACGATACAAACGTTGGAGGATATGTTAAGAGCTTGTGCATTAGAATTTAGCGGAAGTTGGGATGAACACTTGCCAGATGCTGAATTTACTTACAATAATAGCTACCACTCTAGCATACAATGTGCACCGTTTGAAGCTTTATATGGACGCAAGTGTAGATCTCCTATGTGTTGGATAGAGACAGGCGAAAGAAGTCTAGCTACCGTTGATTTTGTCCAAGAAACAACGGACAAGGTAGCTATCATTAAAGAAAAGCTTAAAGTCGCCAGAGATCGGCAAAAGAGTTATGCAGATCAAAGAAGGAAGCCCCTAGAATTTGAAGTTGGCGACAAAGTGCTCTTAAAGGTGTCGCCATGGAAAGGAACCGTGAGATTCGGTAAAAGAGGAAAGTTGAGCCCTCGATACATTGGACCATTTGAAATTGTGGCTAGGATAGGCCCCGTAGCCTATAAATTGAAGTTACCCCAAGAATTGGGAGATGTTCATGACACTTTTCATGTGTCAAATTTGAAGAAATGCGTGGCGGATGATTCGAAAGGAGTTCCACTCGAGGAACTACGAGTGGAAGATAAGCTCCAATTTCGCGAGGAGCCAATAGAAGTTCTTGACCGCGATGAGAAACGCCTTAAGAGGAGCAAGATCCCTATTGTTAAAGTTAGATGGGATACGAAACGCGGACCCGAATTTACATGGGAACGTGAGGACTTAATACGTGAGAAATATCCGCACTTACTCCCCAAGCAAACTCAAATTCCGGGACGGAATTCTTCTAAGGGGGTAAGGATGTAACAACCCTACTTTTTAATATTATATACGTGCTAGTTAGGTTGTCTATGTTCCCGCAAGCCATAGTTATACTTGAAGCTAGTAGATAATGCCCTTAAATTAGTAATCTAAAGCTATTGATTAGTTCTAAATTTAATTTAGTAAAATAAGATTGAACAAAAACTTTATTAATGTTCAATCAAGTTATAAATAATAAAGCGAGTCTCACAAGTTGAGCTAGCGATTTAAAAACACTTGTAAATGCCCAACAATCTAACCATCAAGCCAACTAACTAATATTTGGTCATGGAAATAGTATGAGCAACTTAAAATATTTATAAGTCCTTATGTACAAAAAAATGCTTGAATAATAATAAGTGTATATATATAAGCCTAATATAATTACAAGAATTGTAACCAATGAGCCTTGTAACAAACTTAAAACACAAAAATATATACATACACATATATATACATGACTTATGCATACATTTATATATTCCTAACTAAAACAACAATTTTCTGACATTTAACTAAAAAAACACTTACAAAAACAAATACCCACTAAACTTATACATACACTAATATACTTACACTATAATTTAACAAAAAAAAAAAAGACTCAAAACCCCTCCAAATACCCCCTTGAGGCTGGCCCCCTTTCTCCCCCTCACACACTCCACATTTTTGAATATTACACCTCCCAACTCTCCCTTGAAACTCACACAAAACACATTCTTCGCCTTTTACACACACAAGCTTTTATTCTCTCTAGAAAAACATTTCTCCTCTCCTTCTTCCTCTTTTCATTTCGGCTGGAAAAAAAGGGCAAAAGGGCAAGCAAAAATCAACTTAAACTTGTAATAATAATAAGGGTTTAGGTTAGATTAAGCAAGGGTTTGATTAAGCTACATATTAAGGGTTGTTTAAGGTTGAAACAGAGGTTGTTAGAGGCTTAAGGAGTCACGAAATTTCTGCCATATTTCCATCTTCAAAAGTGTTCTTCAACGGTATATATCTTTATCCCTTTACTAGTTTAATCTTATTCTTGTTTATATTAAAAAGGTTTTATCAAAAGATTGTATTTTCTTTATGTTTTCTTTTAAAAATACACTTGATGAGGGAAAAGTTGATAGAATCTTTCATTCCATGCTCATGCATGTTAAATCCATGAAGAAAGATCCAAGGATTCAACTAGTTAAAGACCCAAAAGTGTAGATATATATTATATAGCTTTTGATATGGTTTTTCTTATGAAAGATGGTCATATTAATATATATTATGAAGAAATATTTTCTGGAAAAATTGGTAAAAATATGTACTTGATGTTATATTATTAGATCTATGAAAGTTTGTAGCATAAAGTGTTGATGTGTGTTGATAATTTGTAAAGTAACTTTTTCTATAAAAAGATGAACATATTTTATATAATATTTGTACATATATTTCTGGAATATTTCATAAAAATATGTTTTCATGTTGATGGATTTGAGATGGATAAAGATTTATGTTGAAAAGTATTGATTTAAGTGCATGCATGTTAGATTTAAGAAGGTTGGATTGCTGTTTGGATTATGAGATGGTTAGAGACTTGTATTAACTGAAAATATGTTAATCTTGAAGTTAATATTCTGGAAAAATTTATAAAATATCAAAAGTATAAAGCTTGGATCAAAACAAGTTAAAATATGCTTGAAATCGTAAATCGAAAGCTTGTAAAAATGCATTTTGAGCACACACATGCACCATAATATTTTGAGCATAAAATCATGACAAACCTACTGGAAATATGATATACCAAATGTATAAAATGCAAGTCACTTGATGTATGGCAAGAATTAGCTCAAAAATCACCTTTTCGGGTCATTAAATCATTAACCGAAAGCACAAAATTACACATATCACATCACCATCACTATCACGACTTGAACCATCAAAATATGATGAACTTACTGTAATATTTGAGTTAAGAATGAAAATCCATTTTGAAGTACCTTTATAGCTTAACAAATGAGGCTAAAATCACTATTTCGGTAAATAATTTTTAATTATAAAGTCCTCAATTGAAGCAAGACACAAGAGAGGTTGAATTGATATGAATTTGTGTTGATATAAGCTGCCAAAAAGGCCTGGATTTTTCGGACTAAAACTCTTATGGTGATTTGTAAGAATTTCTATGATTTAATGAATTAAAATGGTAATTAAAAGATATATAAATTAATTAATAAATTATATAAACCATGAATCTGATCAAAGCTACTTAACCAATGATAAAAGTGACCAAAACCTACTGGGGAAAAATAATTACAAGCAAGGGAACAAGAACTATACAATTTAAAAGTAAATTATTAAGTAAAAGTCACTAATTAATCATTATTATTAAATAAATAGAAATAGAAATAATACACAAATAAATATAAAAATCACAATATTTCAAATAAAAAGGCTTAGAAATCAGTAGATAATTGTGAGTCCCTCGATAGCTATAGATCGCTCTCGAGATCGTCTATGATTATGTCGTGAGTGCGGAATCCTCACGAGATAACTAGTTTGATTAGTAAACTGGTATATCGCTAACTATCAAGTAAATAATCAGCCGTATTATGCTATCTTCGTTTCTATATGATATAGAACGAACTTAGGTGTCTGGTGTACTTGTATGTCGAACGTGTTAATAATATTTTAGAGTATTCATTCGTATATATATGTTTAGAGTCGAACTGGGCTTGCTGGGCTTTGTTCTTACGAACTTAGCTGCCCAACCCATGTAACAAAGTTAATCTTCGTTTGTACCAAATGAAGTTTATCTTCGTTAGATACAAGACTTAGTTATATTCCTAAGTATTTCATCTTAAGGAATCCTAACACATATTATGTTTGTACTTGTATATCACACAGCAAACATCATACATAACACACATATATATAACACCAAAACATGTAATCGATCATTACCAAAACATAAAGTCCCTAATCTATCAATTACATATATAGATACGACATAAATTAACATAATGTCTCAATCTAAACGACATATCAAATCTAAGTTGTTGTTGTCACATCAACATGCATCAACAAACTCCCCCTTGACAGCAGCACCTTCGATTTCTTAGTCTTCAAAATCTGATCATTCATCAAACAACAATCTTTTGCTATTTGCATGAATATCTTCATGTAAGCAAAGCTGAAGTATCTTACGATATCTACTTTCTTTTTGCTTCCAAAATGGCAAAAACGAACACTCTGTATCGTACAGCTTTCTCAGATCATTTCTCGAGAAGTTCACCAGCTGCATCGGATCATAAACTCTTCTCAACAAAATCTGCTTCTTTGAATCTGCATACATCTTGGCTTCACCAGAATTTCGATCAATTTCCCAATTATCCATCTTGTCCAAGACATCTTGTGCCCATTTCTTGGCAGGGACCTTGATCATGCATTTAATATCATGTTGAACAAACTCAACTGTTTTATCTGGCTTAACCACTCTTTTCTTCGATCTTGGCTCGATCTTAAACTGTGGTTTATCAGAATCTTTCATATTCTTCCTTAACCAGAAATCTTTTCTGAGATTCTTACCAACCACATCAGCTAAGCCATCATCGCTTGGATTGATAATCCAGTTATTTCCAAGCTCATGTAAATCTTCTTCACACAAACTTTTGAAATGTCTCTCACACCATGCTAAGTACTGACAACCCTCTGGTCTTTTAAGCACAAACAACTTCAATTCATCATCATAAAACCAACTCCAGATGATTGTCTTGTACTTTGCAGCATCTTTATCTGAGATATGAGTCCAATACAAATTCGGTTTCCACGTTTCCCTATGTACTATCCAATCATTTACTCTTTTCTCGGGAACACGCCGATCAACAATATGTAATGAATCATCATCTCTGAGAGAAACTGGAAAATCATTTGAATTGAATGGTCTTGTCACATTAATCTCATATTCAGATGGAATCGACACATCACCATTCTTAGCATACACCACAAAATGTAGAACTTGAGTTAGGCTGCTGAATGGGACTTGAAGCATTCTTTCTCTAACATCTGATCTCTGCTGATCCAGCACTCTATTCTCATCAATCAACGGATCTTCAGAAATTGAGTCCCATACTTCGTCAAACCCATAAGGCTTCTTGAATATATCTAGATTTGATTCAGGGACAAATTCGCCTTCCTCGAGCTCATCACCATCAAAGAATAAATCTGTATAATCTGGATCATCTATTTAAATTTACACAAAATGAACACCAGAATAAAGGAATAATCATGATAATTATAATAAAGATGAAATGTACTTGTATTAAAATAAGATAAATTACATTTTCATTACATAAAATGTCATAACTTATTACACACAATCAATTATACATTCTATCTAACAATCTTTATCATAGACAAATTAGAAACCTGAATCACGAGGAGCACCAGAAGGACCAGCACCAGAACCAGAAGCACCTTGCTGAGAAGTATCACCTCCTGTCTCCCCCTCGATCGCTGCACCCTTTCCTCTATCTTCAACTGGGCGAGAAACATTCCTTTCACCAGCATTATCAGCATCATCATCGTCCTTCTGACGTCTTGTTTGAACCGCTGACAATCTGCAAACTTCTTCAGGAACTTCTCCCCCTTGATTCTTGACCCAGTTGATCAAAAATGTTAAGGCAGCGCGAGTCTCAGTGAGTTCAGACTCCAAAGTGCGAACCCTGGTCTCCAACAGATCAACACGACGACCAAGAACAGGAGCAACAGCAGCAGTCGGTCTTGGAGGATCAGGCATTGCTACAGAAGAAGCTTCAATAACACGTCGACGCTTAATTCTGGTATATTGAAGATCAATACTTCCTTGCCTCTTCGCGGGACTAACCGAACGTGCTCTGTTCACAGGATCTTCCATATCTTCAAAGATCTCTCGCAATTCAGAATCATGCTGAGCTGCAACATCAGGATCAATCTCAGTAGCAGGAATGGAGTTAGCGGAATCTGAAATAGCTGGAACAGCGTGACAAGCTTTGCTTCTACGTTCTCTATGAAACACAACACCCGCTTGATCAAACGACTGATGCGAATGATCGCTTTCAGAAGCAGCCGCAATATCATGAATCATCTTAGTTCGACGTTCAGCAGCAACAGAATCATCTGTGTCTGTCTCAGTTGTAGCAGCAGAACCGTCGGAACTAGCAACATCATCATCATTATTTCCAACATCCGAACCAGCAGACTCATCCCCAGAACTCTCAACACCATCAACAGAACTCGCAGAAGAACCAGAATCAGAATCGTCATCAGCAGCATCCACAAACATATCATTCTCAAGACGAGATTGATAGTTTGGATTAATCAGGTGACCAAAAATTGGTGGATCATGGAGACCAGCCACATTACTCGTATTTGCCTCAAGATCAGCAAAAAGACGCGAAGGCCAAGCATGAAGAACGTAGCGAGGACCTTGGTCATATTCTAAGTCTGGACAAAAATGTCTAACTATAGCCATCACAAATCGAGGATACAGAAGAAATCGCTTTCTCCCCCTAACATTAATCTAATCAACAAACTCTTGATTAAAATATCGGGAGAAAGGATAAGGGCGATTATATACCAAAGCAACCATCTGCGACGCAATCTGTGCAGATAGTTGATCAAAGCCAGTCTTGCGATTGCTCAAACAGACGAGCAATGCATACGCCAGATACCTCCATCTTCCCTGAAAACCACTCTTGTCAAAAGGAAGTTTGACCTGGCCAACAAATCCCATTCTCTGAAAGCAGCGAAGAAGGAGTTCAAACTCGTAAGTCATTTCAACATCTTCCTCTTCTTCTACGTTTGGTTCTGCTCCTAGATGCAAAATAGTGCGGAGCAACTCAGCATTGAAATCAAAAGTTGTGCCTTCAACAGTTGCTCGTACAAAACTTTGGCCATCAACCATGACTTCATGAGCAGTGGACCAGAAAGAATCAATATACAGCTTAATCAGTCTCGGCGAATCACAAAAAGCAAAAGATAATCGCGAGCGAGCAATGTAGTTGAACATTTCATGAAAATGTTCGCAATTATGCTGATCTGGATCTAGGTTCAGTGCAAGATTGTGCTTTTTCACAAATTGACGAGGAGCGAGAGCCATTTCTGCAAAACCAATCACAATATCGAAACAAATATAAATAATCACGATAAATGGATTGCAGAATTGAAAAACCCTAATTTGAAAAAAAAAACTAATCTGAAAAACCCTAATTCTTAATTTCGCAAAATAAGTCTGAACGAAGATAACCAATAAATTCTTTAAGTAGACAGAACGAAGATAGAAGCTAAATTCGTAAGCAATAACTAAACGAAAATAGGTCTTAAGTTCGTAAGAATTAAACCTAAATTAACACCTAACGAAGTTTAAGTTCGTTAAGACTAAACTGTACATGCAAGTTCGTAAGTTATAAAACTTATCTTCTAAGTTCGTAACCTATAAACGAAGTCTAAGTTCGTTTGAATAAACCTAAGGGTGTTAAGCTAAATTCGTTCCTCATCAACTTGGGTCTAAGTTCGTAAGGCATAAAAGTAACTTCGTTGCTACCCAAGTTAAATTCGTTCAATTCAAAATCTAAGTCCATGTGCACACATCTAAATTCGTTTTGAACTAAAGTCTAAATTCGTTCACACAAGTCTAAATTCGTTTGATCAAACCAGGTGAATGATTACAAGAATTTTATAAACATAATCAACACAAATCAAATCGAAGATACATGGAAACCTAAATCATATTCGTGAATGAAAAGAACATTAAAAACTTACTTAGATCTCAGTTTGGACAATGAATCAAGAAAACGAATTAAAGTGAGAGAAAAGGAAAAAATTTGTGTTTTAGGGTTTGGCTCGAAAATGAAAGTATTTTTCGTTTGATAAAGAAATAACGAAGAAAAACCCCTTTATATATGGAACTAACAATGGGCCAACTATGGGTCGGGCATAACTTCACAAACGAAGTTAGCCAAACGAAGATAAACTTCGTTTGAACAAAGGTGTTTCGAACGAAGATAGCAGTTATCTTCGTAAGAACAAATCTGAAAATATTCCGTAGTTCAGCAAAAATTTCAGAGTTTCATCCAAGCAATCTTCCAAAACACAACCCTTTATCACAATCTCTAAATAGCAAAAACTCGTTAGATAGCAACCTGTTCATGCCGTGTACTAAAAAAACGTGCTTAGCACCCAAATTCATAATCATAATGTAAGTAGATAACCGAACATTATAATCTTAAATGAAAACCCATGGTTTAAACGCTATCCTGAAAATAATCAATTTAATATGACCTCATTACCAATATGATTATGACACCGAGAACTTCCTTGGATCATAGATATGCATGACAGCAAACCATCTTGAAACACTGAAGTCCCATACTAGATGCCGTCTACAAAACTTAACAAAATGAACTTTCCAACAAAATTCACTGAAGAACTTAGTAAGTTTCCAAAAGTATGTCATAAATCACAGCATGAAATTCAAAGGAAACTAATATCAAATTTGATTATTTTCATTAAATACATGAATCATAATAAATAACCATTCCAAAACTAGTTCATGTATTCATCCTTCACATGCTCTAATCTGCATCACAACATATTATCACTACACACCAAGGATCTTATCGTAATGATATCATCCATGTAAATAACAATGCAGTAACAGAAGTCAGCATTCCAACGTTATCTTCTTAACCTGAACACTGCACACTTACCACAGAACTCATCAACGCATTGAGAACAAAACAGTATAATGCAGAAAATTCAAGTTACAATCATACTCAATCAGGGTTAACAAATATGAAATAACTAAAAATCTAACAAAAGATCAGGGAGGTCATTTCTTGTCAACCCTAAAATGTCACCACACAATTTAAACAAACCGATTATAATTTGGTGACAAGTGAAATCATGAGATTTCAAATGACTTTGACATTTCACATTACACTTGAAAAGATCTTTTTCTAAACTTTAAACAATTAATGTCCATATTAGAAATCTTCTTTGTGAACAGTCTACACAACTTCATTAAAAATTCACATGAAGGAATTCAGCAAAAATATACTCAGAATTTGAATAGGATCTCTCGTGCAATAAGAACTTATAAAAATACTATTTTGACTCAATTAAAAAGAAAAATAACATAGAATAAATTGCAGAATAATAAACTAATCTAAATTCTAATTACTAGACTTTATACATTATTCACATTAAGTATGATTCTGCTGATTAGATCAGTATAGCATGTTACATAAGCCTGCGGGTGAGAATAATTCTCTTATTATAAGTTCTGAACCGTGACCCAACAGCGATTACCGGTATGTTGTCCCCTAAACACTCGGTACATCCAGTTTCCATTGAGTTATGACACTTTCGACATACCCTGCCAAGGCAGTCACCATGTACCCAGTAGCCAATATGCCATTGAATAGTTTGCGAAACTTATGTAAACCACATTCATATATACTTTCGTAATCGATACAAGCACTTAAATAAAAAGTGTTCAGTATTTCAAGAACATCCTTACCAATCATGAGACACTTGTGGATATAATTGAATACTTTGGTTTGTGATTTCACATATAGTGCTTCTGCATTTCATGATTTATAAGAAACCCTGTTTTCCATGAGATCCATGTAGCGAACTTTCTGACAACCTATCCCAAGTTGGAAGCTTAGGTAGGCTAGGTATACAAAATAGAACCCAAGACTACTTGTCCGAATCAAAGACCACATTAGCCCCTTAAATTTGCATATATGATTTGCTAACATATCACTTTACTTTTATGTTCATGATTGGTAGAGGTTCGTGCCTATTCATTGAACAAATCTTATAGTAATGCTAGATCTTTCACAAATATTAGGACTAGATCAATTCATTACTGAAATCAGCAATCTCAGCCATATATCTGAATATGTTTCCACAAGAACTTATATAATTTAAGTTCAGATTGAGAAACCCGTGGTACTTTGTGTCTACCGATATATCCCAATTGTAATCACTGAACTAAGCGTTATATTCGATTAATCAGGCTTAAAAGCTAAAGTATCGTCACTTCTCCTTATTTAGCGCAGTAACCTTACTTTATTCATATTTTTTTGATTTTCGATTTTTCATTGTTTTTTGAATTTTTTCTTGACACTAGATATATACACACTTATACTATGACAAAGACAACTCGTTTTGTATTTTTTATGACACTATCTATTACAACTTATACTACAAAGACACGAAAAATCATTTAAGTTCTTGAGAGAAACTACTCGGCATTCTTCATACCATTGAGTTGAAATACAACTCAAGACGAGGTCCATCAAAGCTTAGTGTATAATCAGCAAGATTATCATCAGTAATAACCTTTTAAATGAATAAGCTTTTTCCCTCAAAACAGTCACGTATGAAATGATACTTTATATCTATGTGCTTGGTGACTAAAGTTTTTCGGATTCTTGGTAATATCTATGGCAGACTTATTATCAATACAATAGG